>NC_041225.1:26441223-26532102 GCF_002837175.3 Physeter macrocephalus
TGGATGGATGGATGGATGGGTGGATGGATGGATGGATGGGTGGGTGGATGGATGGATGGGTGCGTGGATGGATGGATGGACGGGTGGATGGATGGAAGGACGGGTGGATGGATGGATGGATGGATGGATGGGTGGATGGATGGATGGATGGATGGACGGGTGGATGGGTGGATGTATGGGTGGATGAAGATGTGGGTTTTGCCTGGATGAACTAAGGAGCACAGGCTGCAGCACTATTTCCTTCTGAAGCTCTTCGATCTGCCCTCCTGCCCTCTTGGGAGCGCCCTCAGGAGCCCAGCATTCGTGAGTGGTTCCTCGTTAAGTGCCTGCACGTGTGTGAGTCCAGGACTCGGGAGCAGCCTTTCTTCCGTGGCGGTGGGGAAGCTGGGGAAGAGCTGGCAGATGACAGATGGCTTCTCAGACTGTCGGATTCTAGTGAGTCAGGTGGAATTCGAGGGTCTGGAATTAAAGCCTTCCATGTGGACGTGCCCCCAGGTCACCCTTGAGAGCCCCAGGCACAAGTGCCTGGCTGTGAAGTCCACTTCTGGAGAGGAGAGCGCGCCGGGTAGGCTCATTGGCCCCTCTGCGCCACTGGGGTATGGCGGGGCCCTGGCTGCGGGTGTGCCCTCACAGGTCACCTGGCACTGCTTTCACCTCTTCACCGCTTTGAGTCTCCCCTTCCTTCTAGGTAAAGGGGAGCGTCAGTACCCACGCTTGGGGCTGCTGGGAATATAAATGAAAAAGTGCATGAAATCCCCGGACAGAGCTGCAGGCAGGGGAGGGGGCCTTCCCTCAGGTGGCCATCCCGGACAGTAGATGAGAAGGGCAGAAAAACGTTATTTCTTTTCCTTCTCTCCTGAAGGCTTGGCCAAAAACTAAAACCCAAAAAGCAAAACCCCAAAGCCGCCTGCAGCCCAACTCCGGGCAGAGATGCTCACAGGCCTGGAGTGACCGTGTGCAGAGGGTCCTGGCGGAGACCCCTGATAACTTTGCAGAACCCCGGCTGCTCGGAGAGCGAGAGCTGACCGATGATGTGGGATCATTCAGGGGGAGACACAGAATCGCGAGAGTCTTTGGGGGGAAGAGATGGCAACAGACTCTTCTCTAAACTTCAGAAAGAAAAAGAAAGAACCTTGGATTTTAGAGCTGGAAGGAAACCTCAGAGACTTTTAGATGCACTCCTTCCTCTTCAGATAGACACTCGGGAGAAAAAGCCGGATCCCAGGACAGGAGCGGCCCGGCCCGAGGCAGCCCTAGGGCTTCAGGTGGTCCCTTGGCTGCAGTGCTCAGTCACCGTTAAGAGGACACATTGCACATGGAGGGTGAGTGACCTCGGGTAAGGTCTGCACTCAGGATGTTCAAGAGATGAGAGGGTGAGAGATGGTCTCTCCCTCACACAGAGTGAGGGCCACGCCTTTGACCGTGAAGGGCGGGCACAGCTGCAGGGGGCAGTGACCGCTGAACTCCTGTCCCCCAAAGAGCAGAAGTGAATTTCCCACAGTCCTGCCCTTTGGTCAGACACACGCAGCGATGAGGCCATTTATCCACGGGATGACGTGTGCTCTGCGTTTACTAAGAAGTGCCCTGATCTTGGCAGAAAAGGTTCCCCGACAGGTGAGCAGCGTAGGGATCGCCAGCCCTGGGCTCCGGCACGGACTGGGCTTGGGAAGACCTGGCTTTGACCCTCTTCTGCTGCTTCATCTCCAGGTGACCTGGGCTTCCCAGGGTCCTCGTCTGTGGACAAGCAAGTGACAGAATCTACAGCAGGAAGAAACATTCCGAAGCCTAAAATCAGGAAGCTGAGCTCAGATGCAGAGAGATGGGTGGATGGCGACCCCGTGGGCGACCCCACTGACCAGGGTGGAGCCAGGAGCCGGGTGCCCAGCCTGGATGGAGGTGGGTTCCTGGGTTGGAACCTGGGTTGGTTCCTCTCCCAGATGCCATGAGTCCTTTCTGGTTAACAGCTGTGACTGGCGGTTACAGAAGGAGGACTGTAAGTGCTGGATGCCCCCAGGAGAGGTGCCAGCCCGGGGGACTCCCCGCTCTCCCCGGCCATCCCGCCCGCTGGGAAGCCTCCTCCTGGGGGTGTGCAGACCTGCCCTCTCCACTTCTCTCCCTGCTGTGTCTGCACCGCCCTCCATCTATCTGGAGTCATAAGCTGGCGCAGACTCACATCAGTTTGCAGAAGGAGTTTTGCTTTAGCCCCGGGGATGTTTTGCGGGTGAAATGTCACGCTAAATATTTTGGAAAGAGCTCAGTGGATACTGTTTTCTTTCTGGCAACGTGCCCTGCCCCTCAATGGCTGAGTGAGAAGTGACATTGGTGACCCTGGCGTCTCGGGATGGGCTCCTCATGCTGGCGGGTGAGTCTGATAACTTCCGTCTAACTGGTGCCCGCCCCCCACCTCCAGCCCCTGAGCTGCCTTGAGCAGAAGTGGGGCTCACGGGACTTGAACCTTCAGGTGGAAGCATCGTGGCCCTGGCTGGCCTCCTGGTAAATGATGGGGGACAGGATGAGGCATGTTTCCTGCTGAACCCCTCATGCTGTCCTCAGGACCGAGAATGAGTGTCCGGTGAGCCATCGAGGCCTCGGGACAGCGGCCGGGCCCCAGGCGTCTCCAGGCTAGGAGCGCATCAGGGCTGGGTCCTTGTCTGTGTGGATCGTGGGTGCGGGGCAGCCCGGGAAGCGGCGGAGGAGGCGTCGGCCCCATCCGCCACCCAGTCCTGGGGCCCGAGCTACCTGCGGCGGGTCCAGGCCTCCGGCACGGGGGTGACCCGTGTTTCTCGGCACTTGGTTCCTTTGGGGAGCACGGAGTTCGGGAGGCGCCTTGCCAGGCTTCAGCGCTTTCACCGTAGGCCCCGCTCTACCCGAGCCCCGTCCCTCACAAAGTCCCCCGAGGGGCTGGGAGAGGGAGGCTCTCACAGGCCACTCTGCTGAGGGATGACAATTGCATAAGCGTCATAAGCTTATGCAGAGCTCCATAAGCGTGAGCTCTGTCCTCCCGATCGCCGCAGACACTGCACTAGTGACCGCTGGACCTCAGCTACCAGGGACACACGCGGTCACGCCCCCGCGAGCCTCTGGTGGCAATACGGGCATCAGCGCATCAGCGTGTGTGTTTCTGTGAAAGACGCGTCCTCATTTAACGTGTGTCCTGATTCATTAACACTGGAGTCTCGGCCAGCAGCCTGTCTGACGCGGGTTTCCTCCCTAAGGCGTGTCACGGCCTCCTTACGCCCAGGACACCAGACGGCACCCCTGCCCTGCTCTGGGGGCCTTTTCAACGGTGGCGTCTCCAACAGGAAAACACAAAAATTCAACAAACGCAGCGCCCACAGACTGTGAAGAGGACCCTCATTTACGGCTGAGCCACGAGGAGAGGATGGGCCTCGCGGGAAAGAGGCCGGAGATGCAGGCTCTCCTCCCCTCCCCGTGGCCCTGAAAGCACGGCGATCGCTGGTCTGGGGTCACAAACTGACTGTAGCGCGGACCCGGGGCCCCGAGGCCGGGCTGGGACGGGCTCCGAGGCCCGAGCCCCCCGCGTGCGCTCCGCCCGCATCTTTGCGCGCCTCCTGCGGCGGGCCAAGGAGCGTCTGGAAGGAGGGCTGCGCAGACAGACGGACGCCAGCTCACGCCCCAGAGCGAGGGTGAGGGACAGCCGTGGGCTGCGTGTGGCCCGAGGGCCCCTGACTCAGCGCACGGCGCGGAGGGCCGTGGGGAGGCCGCCTCCCCCCGGGTGGACCGGCTTTGCCCGGGCGGGAGTGACCGCTGCCCCCTCCCGAAGGGACGAGGCTGTGCTGGGGCTCCGCTGGGGCCGCGAGGACGGCCGGGCTGTGGCCGTGGCCCCGACGCGCTGGGCGCACGCGGTTACCGTTGCTGGCCCGCTGCCGGATGGTCAGCATCTGCTCTCCCGACAGCTTCGCCTTCTTCATGGCCGACGTGGCCCGCGGGCATCCCGACAAGCTGGGGACGAGACGGGAGGTGGAGTTAGTCGCAGTTCGGGGGGCCCCCGGGCCTGCAGGGAAAACTGCCGCGAGCTGCAGGTCCCCACGTCACACGACTGGGCTGGTTGCCGGCAAAGGGCCACCTGCACATGGGGAACCAGAGCGGAAGGTGGGCAGGGCCGGCTCTGCCCGCAGGCAGGTGTCTGTGGATGGCGGACTTGGGGCGGACACGCGCAGTGTGGCCTGGGGCGAGGTCTGACCGCTGGGGCTCGGGCGGGAGGGACCTCTGAGGGCCCCTGGGACTTTTAGGGAGTGCCCATCTCGCTTTAACAGACTTCCTTATTTGGGGGGCTTCCCTGGCGGTCCAGTGGAGGTAGGGCTCCCCCCTTCCACTGCGGGGGCTCGGGTGCCGTCCCTGGTCGGGGCACTAAGATCCCACATGCCGTGCTGCGCGGCCAAAAGTCAATACAAATATAAAAAACTTCCTTATTATGGAAAGTCTCAAACCTACAGAAGGGTTGGATTCAAAACTTAATGTCAAACGTGCAAAAGTTTGCAGAACGTGCAAAAGGGGCGGAGCGACGCGCTACCACGCAGTCTCACAGCCGGACTCGCCAGGGCCCCTCCCCGTAGTGACTTGGGAGAAAGCCCCAAACAGAGCCTCGGCGTCAGTATCTCACCTGAGGGCCCGGAGCGTGTGCCAACACCCTCACCCGCCGGGTCCACACGCCCCCATCTGCCTCCTAACCTCTGAACGGTGGTCCGCCCGGGTCCGCGTGTGCTCTGCGTCCTAAGCTGGGACCCGGTCCGAGCAGCGTCTCGGCAGGACGCCTCCCTCCCTCTTTCTTTCTTTCTGGGTCCACGTTGAGGACAGCGGTCTGAGCACCTTCCACGGGGGCCAAGCCTGGGCCTCCGCACCCCTCGCCCCTCAGCTGGCTGCGGCCTCAAGGGGCCGCACGGGAGGCCCCCACCGCACCGTTTTCAGGCCCTGTGGCGCTTCACGCGCAGGTGAAATGTAAACCAGTGTATATGCGTAGTATTTTACGTGTATTCATACCACGTGTATCATTTTGTATTTCGTCTGCATTTTCAGGGCTAGATGGACCCTGTCCTTAGAGAGTGACACACGGTCACTAAGCAACACCCATGGGACATCTGCGTTTATACAGGGAGGCCTTCTGAACGTCGCTTCGGATACATTTTCTAAAACTTTTTCTGATGGGGATTTTAGCAGGTGTTTTGGGGGAGGACACCTTCGTACAGCAAATGTTTTCACGGGGAAGCTCTGAGGTGCTGGTTCGAGGAGAAGTTTGCGTCTGGCAACCGTGCAGGCCTCTCCCCGAGAGGCCGAGTGACCGCCGTGCTCACCGCTCTTCCCAGAGCCTCACCGGGCCCTGCGCTCGCTCACGGAGCTTCCAGATTTACAGGGGAAGGGGCAGTGGGGCGTCACCCCGAGGGTGGCACAGCACCCTGTTAGTTAGCTCAGGGGCCAGCACCCCTGAGGCCTGTCGCTCGGAGGCGTGCCCAGGGGCTCCAGGATGCCTGTGGACTGGAAGCTGTGCACAGCGGGTGGCTGCCCACCCTGGTTCTCCTACCTGAACACAGGTGGGAGAGGGAGCTACAGGACAGAGTGAGGGTGGGAAGTAACGAGCAGGAAGCCCAGTCCCTCGGAAGCCCGCGGAGTGAGGGACTCGGGTGTCTCCCCGCATCCATCACCAGGCTGGCGGGGCCCAAACCCGGATGTGCAGCAGAGAGGATGGCCTGGAAACAGTTTAAAACACAGACAGGGCTTCCCTGGTGGCGCAGTGGTTAGGAGTCCGCCTGCCGATGCAGGGGACACGGGTTCGTGCCCCGGTCCGGGAGGATCCCACATGCCGCGGAGCGGCTGGGCCCGTGAACCATGGCCGCTGAGCCTGCGCGTCCGGAGCCTGTGCTCCGCAACGGGTGAGGCCAGAGTACTGCAGGAAAAAAAAAAAAAACCACACACACAGACTCCTGGACCCGCGTTGAGGGTCAGAACCAGATTTCAGTCTCCAGCTGCTTCGCCTAGCTTCCAGTTAACTGAACTGCCAGCCGAGAATGACAAATAACGGTGTCCTTCAGCCAGAGCTGGGAACTAAATTAGGAGACACACACAGGCCCGCAGAAGGATGTGTTCTGAGCAAACACGCCTGCACCGTGTTCCTCCCATTCCGATCCAGTGACTGCATCCCAGCCTGGGTCAAATTTGGAAGGTCCGGAGCAGGCGGGGCGCTGGGGCCGGGGGGCGGGTGCCCGGCGAGGGCGCAGCGCCATCTAGTGGCGGCCTGAGCCAACCGCACCGGGTGCCCTGGGTCTGCGCGGGTCCAGGATCTCGGGGCAAAGTCCCCTGCCCGGGGCCTGCCAGGGAGCGACCCCGGGGGGATCTCGGGGTGGTGAGAGGAGAGTCCTGAAGCGGAGACCCAGCGGCCCTTACGGAGACGCTTCTAATTAAAACCAGGCTCCAGGCAGCAAAGAGTTAACCCGTGTCTGCACCAGCACCCACCTCTGGGGCCCCAGACGTCTGGCCCAGGCTCCACCAGGAATTCCTGGGAGGCTCCGGGCAGACACTGCCCAGGGTTTCAGAAAGGGACAGAGGAGACGGAGGCCCAGCGTTTTATGAGGACATCCCCCCGAGTGGCACTTCCTTCAGGAGAACAGCACCCCTGAAAATAGCTCAATAAGTAAACATTTCTGGGAGGGGGGTGGTTAGAAAGACTCGGGAGTCCACTGGGAGGAAAGTGAGAAATTCGAGAGCACGTGGGGTGTCTTGCTCCGGTGTTTGTTCACGGCCCAGAGTGGCTCAGGAATCGAGAATACAGGGCCCCGATGTGAAAGGCCCCTGCGACTCAGTCTCTCTCCCAAGAAGTGCGGGTGGCCTGTTATGTACCTTGTTTCTGTCACTATTTACGATTTCACCATTGATGTTAAAATCCTCTAGTAAGGACGTGCTACCTCCCTGTACAGCATAGATTCCTCTGCTAATGCCACCCTCTGTATCGTAGCACTGTGGACGTGTCACCGGCTGATTCCTGGTGGCGGGCACTGCACTCCTGTTGCCCTCTGCGTCGTAACTCTGGGGACTCCCGGGGGCGGGCACCGCAGGCGGACGCTGCGTGAGGGGACCGGCGTTAACACGCAGGGCACACGTCACACTCACCGGCGCAGCCAATTTTGAGTTTGCATCCTGAGGCCACAGGGGGATGTGCTGGGGGCACAGGGTGTCCTCTGACCCCCATGGAATTCCTGCCCCAGATGATCTGTCTGAACTGCTCCCATCTCAGTGCTAAGCGGTGTCCCTGTGTTTCCTCCTCAGCCCAAGATGTGGATTTGGAGTTTATCCCCCCGCAACGTTCTGAGTTTCTCCAAAAACATATCTGGTGTCGAAAGCGTGCCCTGAGCCATGGAGGGAGGGAAGCGTTCGGGCAAGAGCCTCTGTGCCCACCTGGGCCTTGGGACAGACGGGGGTCTCCCAGTCACGGGTGTTAATTTGCAGGGGCTGTGGGTCGGACAGGAGAGTAGCAGGCTTTGCAAGCGCTTTATTTCTCCTGCTTGACTCCCCTCCCTCCATGCATTTTGATGGCATCATGGAGGAATCAGGCTTTTGCGAGCATCTGGGCCCCCGCTGGTGGGTATCACAGGACTGCTGGGGTCTCTGCCCGCCGAGGATGGGGGGCTGAGTGGCTCACGCGCTCCTGGAAGGGGCTGCTGTCGCTCATACTGTTCTGACCCCCTTTCCTGCCGGAATGACTGCTGAGTCCGAGGGCGCTCAGTACCGCTGCCGGGGGTGGGGCGGGGACAGCAGGTATGGAGTCAGACAGCCGACAGGGCTGGCCCTTAGGAGGGTCTTTGCTCAGGTGTTCTTTTCCTGACAGTGTTGTGACCGACACTGCTGCATCGAGGGGGCTCCGAAGTCCATCTCTTGGGCGAGTGTCCCTCTGGTGTGGCTGAGGATGATGTTTGTTTGGGACAGCGGGGTTGGTACTTGCGGCGGGGAGGCCTGGGTGCTGGGGAGGGGTGGTCCTGCAGTCCCCGGGAAGCCCCCAGGCTTCTCCGGTGGCCGTTCCTCTGGGGGCAGCTTGGCCGACGGGGCACCTTCCCTTCACTGCGCTGGTTACTCGCGAGGTCTTTCTCAAAACTCAAAAACCCAAGATGGTCTCAAAACTCAAAACTCTCAAGCTCTCAGAAACTCAAGACTTTTGGTCCTGGAGGTTTTTCTGGTTTCCTTCTTTGATCATTTTCTTTCTTCCATTTTCTCTCATCTCTCTACTTTTTCAGAAACTCCTAGCTGTTGGTTATTAAATCACATGAATTGTTTCTCTCTGTTTAAAATATTATCTTCTTTTCTCACCTCTTCATAATTTAAGGGAGAGTTCCTCAGCTTTGTATTCTAACTTTCCATGTGGAGTTTTAAGTCTTACTTTTACCTTTTTCTTTTAAAGAGATCTTTCTTGTTCTCTGAATGTTTTTTGAATTATGACCGTCATGACATAATATTCTTTCTATCCTCCTTTTCTGTCCGATGACAGATCACAGGGTTTTTTTAAAAAGTCTTCTCTTTCCAGAAATGTCTGTTTTCGCTGAGCTTTGTTTCCTTTCCTGTCTTCTTCTAAGCGTGTTTATTTTGCTTTCTGTCCTGTTACCTGGCGCATCCCTTAAATAGCTGGAAGTCCTAGGCTGTTCATTCCCATTCTCCAGACATCACACCTTTCTCTGGGACCCGCTGGTTTCGGGGGTGGAGCGCCCCGCCCCCGCCCCCGTCTGGATGGGCTGGAGCGGCCACAGCGGCTCTGAGACAAGCTGGGGCGGGGTGGGGCCTCCACATCCCACTTAATGCTGCTGTGAGTCCAGCACAAGGGCCACCCCGGTGTCCAGCTGCCCCTGGGGTGCCAGGCCAGAGCTCCCCACTCCACTGGGGTGACGGAGGCATGGGATGGACATCTAGGGGTCAGGCTGCTTCTTATGGAGACTTTGAACTAGTCCTCTGTTTTCAAGCCTTCTCTGAGCCCCCCACAGAGGGCCCACTGGTCTGTGGGTTCCGTGCGATCCGCAGCCCCCCGAGGTGCCCCTTCACCCATGTCCCCCGCCACCCCTTCCTCTCCTGGAGATGCGGGTCTGAGTCATTTGTCCGTCAGCTTTGCAGCTCCCAGGACTTGGTGGACGAGATGGCATTCACTTCTCTTTTAAAAATATTTTACCGTCTAAAAAACTTTCTGGGTTTATAAACTGAGAGTAGGTCACTGCCGTAGAGTTTTGAGATTGAGCGGAGATGACTTGTTCTCAACCTGTGGCGTCTGACCAGGGCTTTCCGTAGAGATGCCCACGGCGGTCTGGGGTCCGTGGGCACTTTGCTGTAATGTGTGTGCTCTTTCTGCCCCTTTCCTGGGGGCCAGTGTGGTGGTCTCTCTCTCCTGGAGTGATGGTGGCCCTGGTGGCCACATCCTAGGCACACCTGGTCCAGGGGACGGAAGCTTAAGTGTTGCCATGACGCTCAGGGGAGTATACTTAAAGACAGACCCGTTCTCCATCCAGGGACAGAAACAGCCTAGAGGCGAAGCTCCTGGGGTGAGCGGGGGGTCAGAGGGCAGAGCCACGGGGGATGGAGCCTGGAGCCGGGTCAGCCCTGCTGGCCTGGGCCTAGCGACGCGGGACCACACCTAGTGACCTAGTGTCCCCACCGCCCTGAGCCTCGCTCGTTCTCCTGCCGCATCCTAGCAGACGGCAGGGAACCTGCTTCTCTCTGTTTCTCCTTTTGCTTTGTCTCTAGGAAGCCCGGGGCTCACATTCCTGTAAATCATCGCTGGGGGCTGATCGTGTCCCCAAAAGAATGCTGACACCTTAACATCCAGAGCCTGTGACAGGACCTTATGGGACATGGGGCCTTTGCAGATGCTGTTGAGTCAAGAGGAGGTCGTGCTGGGGTGGAGGGCCTCGCCCCGTGACTGGGTCCTTACGAGACAGACACAGAGGAAGGCCGGCGACGACGGGGCGGAGACCTGGGTGACACCCAGGATTGCCGTCCCCTCAGCCCCCCGCCCGCGTCGTGACCTCTGTCTTCCGACGCCAAGAGGATAAATTCTGTTGTTTCAAGCCACCAGTTTGTGGTGTGTGTCAGGCAGCCTAGGAAACTGATCCCATCATACTTGTTAATTAACTTTGGACTCCTAATGCAGATGTTTCCCCATCTCCTATGACATTTCTATCAGTTTTTGGATATGTGAACATAACTGTCCTGTAAATATGAGTTTTTGCCATGAGCTCAGGCGGCATTGATGCGTCAGGGGGTGACAGATGATAGCAGAGGAGACACCCCCGTCACTAAGAGCTCAGGGTAAAGGCGCCGCAGGAGAGGGGGACGCAGGGCCCGGCCCCCTGGCCGGTGGTGAGAAGTGTGGCCAGGCGTCTCCTCACCCAGCTGGGCCCCTGGCTGAGCAGGGGGACCGTTCAGGGCACGTTCCGGGAGGGGGGACCTGGCGTGAGGACGGCAGAGAGGGAGCCCACGGGACACGGGGCCCCAGAGCTTTGGGAGGGGAACCGGGCGCAGGGGGCCGGGGCCTGCAGGGCGTCCAGGGTGGGAGCCCTCAGCCCGCGTGGGTCGCATTTCAGCTTGTATTAACTGAAATCAAACAACGTTAAGTGCCATGGGGACTGGACGTCAGCCGTGGGCCCGGCAGCCTCGCACGTCTGGCGATGACAGAGCGGTAGCCAGCGGGACACGGCGGCCGGTCACGCATTCTGTGCGGGGGGGGATGGCATCGGCCTTCGGAGGGCTGGCGGGAGAGCCCCGGCGTGTGTCACCGGTTCTTCAGAGGAAGCGAGCCTTCTCTGGGGGCTCGGGCAGGTTTTTGGAGACAGAGTCTTCTTGCAAAGGGAATTCGAGGAGGAGCGGGCAGACGTGTTAAACTCACCTTACGTCTAAGACTCTGTAGCACGCGCAGCAAGGACTGGAGTGGCCCCGCTGACTCTCTCAGGGATCTGAGGTCACGGGGGCATTTTCTCCCCATTTCTCTACAGTCACGGAGGCTCATGACCTGCCAGTGACACCACCCGCGGGGCCAGTGCACAGGGCTCCGGCCTCTTGTGCCATTGGGTTCCCAGGACGTTTCTTCCAACTCCAGGCTGCTCAGGGGATGAACAGAGGACAAGACGTGTCGGGTCCGCGCGGGCCTGGACAGAGCGCCTGGGGGGCCGGGACGGCTCGCAGGGAGGACGCCGCCTTTAGAGGGGCGAAGACGTGATGGGCTCGGGGCCAGCGCTGCCTCCCAGCAAACCGCGGCGGGAGCACAGCAACGAAGACCATCTTAGCGCGAGCGTTTCTCAAACCGTCATGAGGACCAGAGCACGGGGGTCACAAGATGCATCCGGGGGAACAAGGCCAGGAAGGAGGCGGGGAGCTCGGGGGAGTCTGGCCCAGCTGCCTGGTCCTCCTGCTCTCAGGACGCGGAGAGGACGCTCGCTCGGCAGGGTGTGGGCCTGGCGACTCCTCATCCCAGCCTCATCTTTGTGCCCTCACGTCCCTGTGGCCCTAGTGTCTGGACCTCAGGGGTGCGGGGAGGCCTGGCCACGTCGGGGTGCCCCCGAACGCTACCCTGCTGACCAGGTGGGGCTGCACGGCACCCGCCGGCTGGGGGCTGGGGTCGGTGCGGGGAGCCGTGGGTGGGAGCCAGTGTTCCTTAGCTGATGCGTTTTTTCGTTCTTCCTCTTTATTTCACCACGGGCTTTGCTAGAAGGAGAAGCATGTGCTGCCTTAGAGCTGGAAGCAGAGAAAGGGCTTGTGAGTTTCAAAGTCTCAGTGTTTTGGAGATGCCGGATCCCAGAGTCGGAAAGAAGTGAGCGCACAGGCTGTGGTTCTGGAAGAATTCATCCTGGCGAGATAAAGATTCCTAGAGAAGGGGAAGGAGAAGAGATGGAGGAGCGAAGAGAGCTGAGATGCTGGTGGTCCGGAGAGGAGACCCACGCCCGGCAAGAGACGGGGCTGCAGCAGAGACCCGGCTGCCGGGGACAGACTCCCTGCCCCCTCCCCCGAGAGCAGCCTGGCTGGGAGAAGCCCCCAGAGGCCCCACCGCCTCTGCCCTACAGAGGCCTGGGGAGGCGGATGCTGGGGGGAAGGTGGCTGGAGAGGCCTGGCGGTGCCAGGAATACCAAGGGCCAGCCATGTGGGCTGACGGCCAGACGAGATGACCTGGGAGGCCCCAGGCTGCCCGCTTGCCGGGAGGGACACCCATGGTGGATGCAGGGGCCACAGGTGCTGGAGGCCCCAGGCTAGGCTCTCGTCCCACAGTGAGGACAGGATGGAGAAAGTCACAGAAAATGGGCGGATGTGTGGACTTTGGATTTCTTACAACACAATTACATTTTAGAAACGGCTGAGTTCCTGAAAACCTGCTTTAGGTTCGCTTAAGAATTGAGGGCGATGTTGTCCTGGTGGGAAATGATCGGAAGAGTCACAAGTCCCACGTGTGTGTGTGTGTGTGTGTGTGTGTGTGTGTGTGTGTAACTGAGACTGAATCACATTCTGCACCTGAAAGCTTTGAAGACTTCAGTTTCTCCGTCTGTTCGTTGGAGAGAAAAATGACCTTGTGTGTTCATATTGTTAATTTTTTGTTTGTACATTGCTTTTTCCTAGAAAATTGTGACAGGCCAAGCTTCTTGGGGCAGGACTGTATTAAGAGATTTATTTCTCCACAGACCCCTGCGCTGTGGCCAAAGCAGCAAGCCTGTGGGAGGCCGAGTTCTAAACCAGCCCTTGGGTCCCTGCGAGGTGCCCAGGCCAGGTTAGCCCCATCCTGGAGAGAGAGGTGCTGGCGATGGGGTGGCCCCTCCCGTGACCAGGTGATGGGGTGGAGGCCCCTCCTATGATCAGGTGATGGAGCGGCCCCTCCCGTGACCCGGCGATGATGCATAAACAGCCTTGGACGGCTGGAGGGGCCTGTCGCCCTGCCGTATTGAGGGCCGTGTGGCCAGCACCCGAGGGAGCCTCCAGCGCTGAGAACCACCCTGGTCAAGAGCCAGCAGGAAGATGGGGCCTTGGTCCTGGAGCCTCGAGGAGCTGAATTCTGCCAAGACCTGGATGAGCTTTGGGGTGGGCCCTGGGCTGTGGGCTGGGTGGGGACGCACCTGAGACACTTTGTTTCCAGCTGGTGAGGCCCGAGCCGGGGCCCACGGAGGCCAGGCTGGACTCCAACCTGCAGAATCTGACGGAGCAGCCGCGGGGTGTGGCTTTGAGCCCCTGCATTTGTGGTTCTCTAGAGAACTGGTGAGAAAATGTCCAGAAACCTGTGGGGGAAGCAGCCTGGGCGCGTGTGCCACTGCGAGCCCAGCTCCAGGTGAGGCGGACGCTTAGGTGTGTTCACCCAGTCTTTGTCGGATGCGTCCCAGGCCCGGGATAGACAGGCGGATGGACGTGGATGCACTTCGGGAGGAGGAGTCGGAGAACGTCGAAGGAGGTGGTGCTTCCCCAGCAAAGCCTGCCCCGGGGCCGCCTGTGCTCTCAGGCCCAGGATGCTGGCAGCTGTGACCCCGGCTCCTAACTTTCATGGGCCCTTTGGGATTCACGGTTTGGAACAGATGTTGGATCTGAGCTTTCCCCTCCTTAGTGCTTTTCGTCAAATATTGGAATGCGGGGGTTAAACAGTCGGGACGCCTGAGGTGTTTTCGGGGACAGTGGTCGGCGCACGGTGGTGCCTACGGGACGGGCCGAGCTGCCTGATGTGGGGCCTTTCCCAGGGGGGCACCTGGGCCAGGGACCCGGCGGGAAGCTGGGCTTTTAAGGGCAGTGGCTTCAAATACCCCGAAGGCTTTCCCATGCAGTTGTGGGACCAGTAGGGCCAGTGGTCCAAGGAGCAGCTCCAAGGAAGCGGGTGAGACGGGGGCCGTGAGGCATGTGGCCGTGATGACCGTGGTTTCTTGGTGCCTGCGGCTCATCATTCGTGGCGCCGGTGAGCCCTGCGCCCCTCCTCTGGGGCGCCGGCTCCGTCAGGGCAGGAGGCCCGCAGCCCCGGGAGCCTCCCCACGGAAAGGACTAGTCCCTCCGCGGGGCCTCACCGCACGCCTCCGCTTGGGGGTCCCAGCCCCGCGCAGAGCAGAGGGCAGCCCCCGGCGGGGGCAGGGGGTGCCGCGCGCCCGGCCTCTTCCCGCCTCCGAGCGAAAGCGGGGCTCAGGGCCGCTCAGCGTCCCTCTGTCGTCCTGACGGGCAGCCTGGTCGGACGGCTCAGGGCTGCGGAGCGAATGGGGGCCCAGCTGGCTGAGTCCCGCAAACACGCCAGAGCAGCACGAGGTCTGCTCGGCATGAAAACGTTCTCCATCCCCGACAGCATCTACTCCTCTGGAGGGGCCGCCTCGACCCTCCACCCTCCTCACCTCCTGCAGCTCACAGAGAAATCCAAAATGGAGACGTTTCCTCTCGTCGTAGAGCGAAGTATGATGTTTCCAATATGCTTTTGTCGAACAGAAGACCACCCGCAGGTCCGGGGGGCCCTGGCCATGCCTCCTGTTCCCCCCGACCCTCGGGCCAGGAGGCGGCAGGGGCAGGAGGTTGGGGTTCAGAGAGGGTGGGAAGGGGTGCATGACAGCCCCGGGGGCTGGACAAGAGCCCAGGAGGCAGCAGGGGCAGGGCTGGTCTGCAGCCGGATCACAGCTCCTGGGCTGCGGCGCTGTGGAATCTGGATTTACCATCAGCGGGTTTTGAGTAAAAGGAACTCTGGGGCTGCTTCCGTGTCCTCCGTCCCCACGTGTGTCTTGGGCGAGCATGGCCCTTGTCTCAGCCTGAGAGGGAATGGAAGGCCCACCTCCGTGCTCCTGGGCAGACATGGACCCATCCTCAGAGGCCAAGGGCAGTGGGCATTCCTCCTGGCGGGATGGCTGGGTGGGACAAAGAGGTCAGCCCTCTTCACTCCCTCTCCCTGGGCTCTAGCCCATGAGACCTGGTTTCTTCAGTACCTGCCTTGCGGCAGCGCTGTGTTTGCTCTTGCAGATGCACAGACAGACAGACAGACTGGGATACAGATGGTCCACGGATGAAGCCCCCAGATGGTCCTTGGCTGAATCCAGCTTTCTCCTCACTGGCAGTAGTGTTCTCATCTCTAAAATGGGAACTATGCAGACCCCAGGGAGCTGTGGTTGCCTGTTTACATAGGTTTTGGCAAAAGCTATGGCTTCTCCACATTACGGAGAGGCAGGTGCCTAAAGCCTCGCTCTTCTCCTTGGGCTCACAAGGACTACGTTCCCCAGCATCCCACGTGGACTACATTTCCCAGCATCCCAGGTAGACTACATTTCCCAGAATCCCTTGTACTAGGTGATGCTATGAACTTGGTTCCACCCGTGGGATGTAAAGGAAGTGATCCATGCTCCCACATCTCCTGGGTGGATCCTGCATGTTCTTTCCCTCTCTGGCTGTGGAATGAAGACCACCCTTGGAGAATGTGCTGAAGGTGGCCGAGCCCTTTTCTCCTGTTCCCTCATCCAGTTCTGTCATGTGAGCAAGAGGTAAACTTCCACTCTTTGGAGCCAGTTTGGGTGTATCTGTTAAGGCAGGTAGCCTATCCAGCTCATATTTACATTAAACAGGATGCTTGATTGCAAAAAACCCTCATAGTAAGTACTCAATATGGTGACCTATTTTTACCACAATTCTCTTGGAAAGTATCAAGCACAATAAACATCCTTAAAAAGCCTATCTACTCATTTTTAAAGAACTGTAGAGGAACTGAAAATAAATAAACTAGGTCATGTGGTTCAGGTGGAAGAGGTTTAAGGGGGTCTGGGAGGTAATTAAAAAAAAATTATTTTGGTCAAGCTCAGTGAGAGATGACTTGCTTCTAAGATTATTTATTTATTTGTTAGGGTTAGAATCGTGGCTTTAATTTTGGAGAATCTTCCTAATCTACTTAAAGTGGTAAGATTGGGGTGATAGAACAGTATGATCAGCACACCCGCACACAGAGAAGCGGTTCCACAGGTAAAGACCCCCTGCCCACGCCCTCTCTCCAGCCCACCACCTCCCTCCAGCCCACTCCCTCCCTCCTGCCCACCCCCTGCCTCCAGCCTGCCTCCCTCCTGCATCACCGGCCCCATAGTGCACACAGTCCTGACACCCGCACCCAGGCTTGGGGGGTCTTCCTGGCCAGCTGAGCCAGCTGAGACCCTGGAAGAGCATCCTCCCTCCTGTCCTTGCTCCTGACACCTCTAACCCTGATCCTGGAATCCCGAGTCCCGGTACCCTTTCAGGCACCTCATCGTGCCTCTGATGAGATCCCGGGGCCTCGGTCTGCCTCTCAAGATCTGGCCCCATCCAGTCCCCGTGACCGCTCTGTGCCTTTAATTCTTTTCACCCCTTGGTTTCATTCCTTCAGGTAAATCTCGTATCCAGATTCACCCCTCCTAGAAAACCCTCCCTCGCTCCCGAGCCCCCACGAGCTACTCCCAGGTGTTGTCTCCCACCCCACCTGTCATTTTTGACGCAGCCAATCCTAACCATAGAGTAAACCAATTCCTAGTCCTTTATAGCAGCTCTGCCCGGGAAACAGGGACCGGGAGGAGGTCCTCCCACCCATCCTTACACGGAAGAAATGAGTGGAAATGATTTTTCAGCCAAGAGGGACTGTGGGAGCTCAGGGCACGTGTCACCTCTCAATGTCCTTTTCCCAGAATATCCGTGTGGTCACCTCCCGAAGAGGAAAGTGGGGCGAGTGGGCTTCCTGCGACCCGGAAGCCAGGGCAGATGCTCCCCCTTCATCCACGCACCTTAGGTAGTGATCCTTTATCATCTTGCTGGGTGGTCACAACTTGGAGGGAAAAGAGCAATAAAACAGGAGTTTCTGTTTCCTTCTACTCTTTTTCTGATTCTAAAAGCTGCTTTGCTTTCATGGCACATGGGTTGTACAAGGAGCCCTGCATCTCAGGGTACCACCCATGTCTTTCTGGGAGGACCCTCCTCACTGAGGCCTTAAAGGTCTGGGGAACCGGACAGCCGATAGGCCCCGGGCCTCCAGGGGAAGAGGCGTACGGAAACCCTGGCAAGCCCGTGTTTGTGCCCAAACCACGCTCCCGCCCAGGATTTCGGTTCTTACACCTCCAGGGAACAACGTTTCATCTGCACAATAAAATAAATGAAAACTTGCTCAACAGTTGAAAACTGCAGGCTGACGTGTGACAGGACATGATTCAGCCTTAAAAGGCAGGCGATTCTGACACAGGCTACAATGTGGAGAGACCCCAGGACGCTATGCTGTGCGAGATAAGCGATCACGGGTCAGACACCATGTGATTCCATTTAGGTGAGGACCAGAGAGTCAGATCCGCTGGAGAGTGGGTGCCAGGGGGCGGGGCGGGGGCTGGGAGTGCGTGTCTAGTGGGGGCAGGGTTTCCCTGGGAAGGTGAAGAGCTCCAGAGGTGACAGTAGCAGTGGCTGCACAACAGTGAGACTGTACTTACTGCCCCTGAACTGGACACTTAAAGATGGGTAAGACGGTAAATTTTATGTAATGTGCTTTACTGCACAATTTAAAAAATTCAGGTCAGCTCTCTCAGGGTCCTGATCGTCTCTCTAACCACTCCACCCCACGCCCGTGCCCTGCCAGACAGATTCACACCCGGAGGGAGGGCGCCCGCCCGTCACCCAACACCCCGGGGTTCCCAACCCTTTCCACGCAGCATCTACATAACCTTCCTCCTCAGAGGTGACAGGTAGCAGGTCAGAGTGTTCTGATTAAGCTTCACAGTGAAATAAAGTACCAAAGTCTCTGCGCGGCTCTGCCCACCACAAGCAGGGCCCCCATGGAGTTGCTTCTGAGATGCTCTGAGGATCCACCCACCAGCTCCATCTCACGGTGGAGCCGCGGTGTCCTGGACCAGAGCCCCGGCTCCCAGCGCAGGCTGGGCAGACCAGGCTGGTTGGTTGTTCCCTGGACTCGGGGAGCTCCTCCCGGGACCCTCCTTGGGGCTCTGGGTCAGCTGTCTGCAGACCCCAGGGCGCGTCACGGGGAATTCTAGGTGAGAGAGATTCTGCCCAAGTCACGGGAGTCCCCGGCTGTGCCTGTCTTCACTAGACCCGTCCAGAGATTCCCTCCAGCTGCTCAAGGCAAAGGCGCCTTTGAATCAACACCCCCCTCCTGGCCAGAGGCCCTGGGGAGATGTGTCCCTTGGGGGAAAAGAAACAGGGAAGGCCAGGAACCAGGAGAGCCTGGGCATCTTTAGGAGATCACCTCCGTCCTGGCACCTGGGTGTGAATCTGGAGGGTGATCAGGTGTGTGGGGTGAGCCCAGCAGCACGGGGGGAGGGGTGAGCCCCGAGGGTCCTGCCTGGTGGTAGCGACTGGGAGCCCGGGGCTTGAGCCGCCCTCCCTGCGAGCCCTGAGGACGCACTGAGCAACCAGCCTGCGAGGAAGGCGAGGAGGATCTGCTGGGTGGCTCTGAACAAAGGGTTATTCTTCCGACTCTAAGGCAACAATCCAATCAAAGGCTCGGAAACGAGCAAACGCCACACAGGTAGCAGTTACACGTACGCCCCCCCTCTTCTGCTGTAGTTTCTGGAAACTGAGTGCTTACATTTAATCAGAGAAGTGGAGCTTGTCTTCATTTGTGTCAGATTAGCCAGCCACGTATACCCTCATTCATAGGTCACGTGGGCAGGATTTTTAAAGTTTTTAAAAATTTTATTGACTGCTCAAGACTTAAGGAAGTAGGCATTTTTTGGAGGGCATTTTGGCACTTCCTATCAACATGTAAAAACGAGCATTTTTGCTTCTAGGACGGTACCCTGAAGACACCCTGGCACAGGGAAGTACAGAAGTCAGCAGAAGGGAGCTCCCTGCTGGGTAACATCCCATCTGGAGTGGAGACTGGGGGCCGCAGGCCGAGCCCTCCCTCTGGGAAGGAGTGAGACGTTTACCAGGCCAAGGACACGCCTGCTACCAGCTGGGCCCGGGGGTGTTCTGGTGAAGGGCCAGCCCTCGTCCCATGCAGACACCTAGGAAGCACTGTGATCTATTTCTATCAAAGAGAAGAAACCGGTGTCCCATGGGGGTCAGGGGTCTCTGTGCCCCTGGGCACGTTAAGCCAGGCTGCGTGCCTCTTTGTTCAAGGGCGCTTTCTGAAGGGGGACGCGGGGACTTCCCGCCTTGGGGAGAGTCAGGGAAAGACACCCATGTCTCTCTTTAGGCCCCTTCGTCCCATCTGAGTCTCTACCTGAGCAGGAATTTCTTTTACAATAAAATCACTTCCTAAAAATGTTAAGGCGCATCGTCATGCATCGTTCCGTTTGGCTCCTTGTGTGTTCCATGCAGTTTTGCAGATGGAGGCAAGGTGCACGGGATTTGTGGTCGGAGAGGCCGAGGGGGCCCCGTGGGTTTACGTCGTATGTGTGATGCCGCGTCCCCCCACCTGGATCCTGGGAAGCTGGGTCACGCCTGCGGTTTGTCCACGTCAGTCATTCATCCTGACTTCTACAGGGAGCCACTTGCTTCAACAGAGCAAGCCTCTTCTTCTAAGGCAACGTAATCGCATATATAGATATTTTACAATTAAGCAAATAACAATCAATGGCGATGATTGGCCCTTCTGTAGGTTTTCTGATGTATCTGATGAGGCCCCTGTCACCAGGTGCCACCCACTTTCCTCGAGTGCGACCTGCCTGCAACATCCAGCCAAAACGAATAACTAAATCCACACATACTCCTGTGAGTGTGCGTGCGCGCGCGTGTCAAACGACAGCCTATTTCTTTCTGTGGATCCTGACCAAAGACACGTGGAAACCTCTACGTACACACAGACGTGGTAGGACGCATCTGTGCTTTTCAAAATAAATTTGTTTCTTCCTTTCCCGAGCCTCAGAATGTCATGAGTCGGTGTCATAGTCTTTGGGGTCTCCTCTCCCAACCCGAGGGATGGACGTGGCGCCACCGGGGCCCAGCGGCACCGCGCGCAGAGCCTGGGCAGGTGTGTACTCACCTGCGGTGCGTGAGGAAGCTCCCGCTGACGTGTCCCGACCCGTCACAGCCCGGCGTGGGGCAGGACATGCCCTCCGTCTTGACGGACTTCCAGGAGAACTGGGAGCCATTGAGGTACCCGTCCTTCTGTCTCTTGGCCGCCAAGGGGCACCCAGACGCACTTCGGTGGGAGGCGTACTTGCCGGTGATGTGGCCCTGGCCGTCGCACCCGGGCACGGGGCACCTGGGGGACAGAGGGGCAAGCTGGGCTGTCTCGCCACCCTACGCCTGGTGGCCCCCCAGCAAGGTCAAGTTAACCTGACACGAGAGACAAGCCAGCATCCTCTACCGCAGCAGAAGGAAAGAAAAAGAGAAGTCCCGAAAAGACACCACCTCGCGGAGCCGTGAAGCAGTTCACCCTCCTGGAAACCCTGGTCCAGGCCAGGTGGGAAGAAGGTCTCCCGGAACAGAAAGTCCAGGCTTAGTGAGGGATGCAGATGCCGTGCGTGAAAAGGAAGAACCAGTTTGTTGGAGCAAGTGAGATGCGGGCATCTGTTCGAGAGGCGAGTCACAGCTTTTATGGTGGAGATGTGCAAAGTCAATGGGAAACTGCAGGATTATTTTTAAGAGATTGTCGTAGAAACCTGTGTTCTTCTGAGGAGCTAGGGAATATTCATTTGTTTGGCTATGTTTTCTGAGACCACAGGATACCCTTCCAGCTAGATAGGTTTCTGAGCAGCAGAGATTTAGTTAAGTTTCCTGGCATAGCTTTGGCACGAGGTACCCCAGGAGCCCTTTTTTTTTTTTTTTTAATAAATAGGAAAAAATCATTGGTTGAAGCTAAGGTTCAACGACAGGGTAATTAAATTGTGCTTCTGAAACTTCTCTATTGCAGCTTATGGCAAAGGGCTGAGGACTCACAGCCAAACCGCAAACACATTTGAATGTTAATTTTTTTGTTTTAATCAAAATTTTATCCAAGACACTGAATGAGATGAAAATGTCAGGAAGATGGCAACAGGTGTATCTCACAGACTTCTGAGACCCAGGCTCCCGGGGCAGCGGTTTGGGGCAAATGCCTGTGGGGAGGGGGAGGGGGCTAGCCTTCTACCCACTGTGTTCTCTCCATCCCGCCTTAGCGAGAAGCAGAGTATAGACAGCGAAGCGACCTTCCTAAGCTGGAAGTCAGCCAAATGTTCACTTTAGCTGTTGTAGTTAATAACTTCCTATACTCTCACGGACCTGCCTTTCTCGGTAAATTACACTGCTTTTCCCGTCCAAGGTAGAGGGAACTTTCTTATACTTAGGTGACTCAGAGCATCGGATGGATGGATATTTGGTTATCACCTCACCTGTCATTTAGAGGATGTTTTTGGTCAGTTAGCAGGTGTGCATGGCCTGGTTTCAACGCTGTGACCTCACACTTGACCGCCCTCTGCAAGCCCGACCTCCCCGCCAGCCCCCGGCTTCCCCTGACCTGCCCCCCGGCCCACATACCTGATCGGTTCCTGGTCTTCCTTGTCCTCTTTGCTCTGTGCTATCCTGATGCCACTCTTCTTGGCTCTTGGGCAACCTGAAAGGCTAAGGAAGAAGTGTGATTTCAGGAAGCGCCCACGCTGTTCACCCGGCAAGCCCCCTTCACTGTCGATGGGGCTTTGACGCAGTTTCCTGCAGAAGTCGGTGCTTCTTGGCATGAAAACGATACCCTGGGGGCAGTTCCTGTGTGCTCCCCCTAGGCCTTCAGACACTGTCAGGACCCTGCGAGGGCGCCCAGAGCCTGGGTGGGGAAACCGGTGTCAGGAGTCGCCAGGAGAGGCCGGGCTGACTTGCCAGGGGGGTGAGCCTTCTGCACAGAAGGGGCCACGGGGAGGAAGAAACACACGCCTCCCCGTTCCTTCTTGGTGGCGTTCCTGTGGCCAGACTCCAGAGCCCTTCGTCTTGAGAGGGGGCGTGTCCTGGGCATCCGTCCCCATTTACCTGAATACGGCTTCCCGTGGCAGCTGCAGAAGATGCAGTGCAAGTTGACCAAGCTTATTCTATTTAATTTCGGAATTTTGGAGATAGCGGCTCACGTTGTCTAGAGGAACTTGGCTAGCTGGAATGTCTATATATGAGATTTTCTCTGTTCAACAACAGCTAAGTGTAGGCTATTAGGCTATTAGATGTGAGATTATATAGAATAAGCGGGGATTTTGGCAGAGAACTGGAGAACCAGGCACTGGACCGTTTCTGGAGCCCCCAGGGAAGTGTGGAGGCAGAGGCCCCAGGGCTGAGCCAGGGCGCGTCCGGGCGGGACGTGCCGACCGCTCGATCATCCTGACCTCGGTCGTGCTTTCCTGCCGGGTCTGGCTTCAGTCTGAGCACGCTGGCCCTCAGGCAAGGGCCTGGCTGTCTTGGGGGGCACCCCCATCACCCCGTCACCCCATCACGGCCGTCTCCTTGGTGCTGTTCCACGTTTGTGCAGGCGCCTGGCTCCTCTCTGTAAAGTTGCAGCTCCCGGCAGGGGCGGGGCAGGGTCCGGAGCCCCCCGCCCCTCGCGTCTCCATTTTCAAGCGCTCCAACTTCCCTGGCATGTGGCTTCTCTCCCTCCGCAGCTTCACCTGTCACCCTCCACGGGACAGCAAAAGAGACAGGGTGCGTGCGCCTTAGATCACTCTCTCCTGCTCCCTCCATCTCTCTCCTCCTTTTCTGGATAAAAGTTTAGAAAGTGGGGGCTGTGTTTTCACCCCTCTGGCCCCCCCGGGGTCTTCTGTGAGAACTGCTCTGATCCGGGCGGGTCACGGCGACCCGTGGGAGCCGGACGCCGCCTTCGCACCGCACGACCGGCTGCAGCTCCTGCCGTCCCGCTGGGGCCCGCGTCCGGCCTCGGCCCGGCGGCTCCGCCATCTGGAAACTCCGTGGTCCGCCTGGCTTTTGCTCTGCCCGTGCTGAGCCGGTGCCCCCGCCAGGCCCTCCTCTGTGCTCACGCTGCCACGGCTCCTCGGTCGCCAGGGACCAGGTGGCGATGACTCCCAGCTGCCCCTCTGCAAACCGTGCCCCTACGACCGCTGCCCACGGGGACTGGGACACCTTCGCTGCTGCTGCTACCGGAGAGCTCACCATCCTCCCCGGCCGAGCCCACGCCACTCCCAGCTGCCCCTCTCCGGGGCCAGAGGCCGGGTCACGCGTGGCCGTTCCCGGGTTTTCCCTCCCACGAGTCCTGTGGCTCTTCCGTCCTGAGTGCCTTCTGAATCGGTGTCGTTCCTGCTCCTAGGATGAGGTGTCAGAGCAAGACTCAGCTGCACGCACGTGCGCTCTGCTTAGTCGGCCCGCTTCTGACTCGCTGCAGGATGGGCCCACACCCCGGCGCGCAGCACCCAAGGCCCCTGGCTCGCGGCGCCGCCAGCCCTGCTGGCCCTGGCCCACGCGGTCCTCTTGGAGGCTTCCGGCACGTCCCCGTCCCGGCGCAGCCATCCTCGGGCCTCACGTCCCTCCCCGTCTGCTTGGCCGCAGCCTGGACGGTCTTCCTCCAGGACGTCTTCTGTGCCCACCTGCCATCCTGACAGCGGCCCTGGGGCTCTCGCGGCCCCCGCGGTCCCCGTGGCGTTTCTCACTCCATCCTGGTGACCGTCTGTCCGCTCGTCCACACGAGTGTCAGTTCCCTGTGTGTTTATTCTCCTTTCTTCCTCTGATTCCCAGGCCAATGCCTTGCGCAGAGCAGGTCCTAGTTAGATGTTTGCCGTGAGTTGATCAGTGACTGACTAGGAGGGGTGGGTGGGACTCGCGGGTCCTGCCCGGAGCCCGTCTTTCCTGCCTGTCCCCAGACGGGGACCTTAGTGGTGAAGGGAAGCCACAGGCCAGGACGCTGGCCAGGGAGCCTGGC
This sequence comes from Physeter macrocephalus, assembly GCF_002837175.3. Lineage (NCBI taxonomy): Eukaryota > Metazoa > Chordata > Mammalia > Artiodactyla > Physeteridae > Physeter > Physeter macrocephalus. Next base: position 26,464,973 of record NC_041225.1, read on the forward strand.
TCTGTCCCGCCCCCGCCTCCTTCACTTTGAACTTGGGAGAGAGGTGAGGCTCTGCATCCTCGCCGACACGGGGCTGGGAGTGAAAATAAAATTGGAACAGAACCAAAACAGAACAAATAGCACAGCAGGGAACTTAGTCTGGACCCGACTCTGACTCCGAGGAAACCTCGGCTTTGACACGGGCTGGCCTGGAATCCCGGCATCCTTGTCTAGGTGAGGAAGTCCACAGCCAGCTCTCGCAGGCCGGTCTGGGGTAACTGTCACCTCTGAGCGTGGGTCCCGTGCGCTGGCCCCTCACATGCCCTTAGGAGAAAAACAACACTCGGAGAGTGAGATTATACCTGCAAATGCTCTTGGTACGTAGTGAGTGCTCAGTTCAGCTTGTCTTTTGTCGTCAGAGAACATTCTGGAGCCCGAGGGGTGCCACTGCTCTACGAGATGGGGAGGGGTCCCGGGGGAGTCAGATTCGTGCAGAATCACCGTTTGTGAAAAACCTGGGTGCCACCTCTGCCTTGGAGCACCCGCTCCAGGCTGTGGGGCCTGCTGCTATCTGCAGGTGGGAGGATGGCGTCGGAGGAGGCCTGGGGAGGCCACGGGGAGGCCCTGGCCGAGATGTTTCTGTGCCAGCCTGTCTGGAAACGGCAGAAACAAGCCAGCCTGGAGAAGGGTCAGGAGAGAGAAAAGAGGCCTGGAAATAGGATCTTTGAGGGAGAGAGCTGAAGCAATGGATTTTTCTATCGTGGTCTGAAGACAAGAAGACCAAGACACAGCCTGGACTCCTCTGTGTGCGACGCTGAACGGGGTTTCTCCACTGAGGACGGAGGGGAGGCAAAGCTTCTGATGATGGGGATTTTTTGATAGAACATCAGAGATGGTCAACAGTATTGATTAAAATGGACTTAAAAAAGCTTCAGAGGTGATGTTGAGACAGAAAACCACATCACCCTTACAACGCAAACAAGAGCAAGGCAAACCAGACCCCACCTGGGATCGGTGGGGTGACCCTCCTTTCCCTGCGTGAACTTTGCAGGCCGTCCCAGGTGCAGAGGTGCGTCCACGATCAGATGTGTGACACTGGCAGTGGCCAGTCGGCTGAGTTCTGTCTCCGACACGTCATCGCTCAGAGTCTGTTTCCTCCAGTGCAGAGAGAAATGAAGTTACCTGCTGCTCAGCGTGGCTCTGAGGCTGGCGGGGCCGAGTAGACTTGCCTAGTTCCGGGGACGGTGCCCGGGACACACAGCCCTTGGTGGCAGCTACAGCAGGGAGAAGTGACTTCCTGTAATGTAGACAGCATCTGCATGTGTGCCTTGGGCCTGGGGGCCGGGGGTGGGGGACTCCCAGCCACAGCTGCTCAGGGGGACCCGAGGGTCCTCGTGCTGCGACTGCCCTTCCCGCTGAAGCCCGAGGATGGCCGTGCAGAGCTCTCTGTTGAGCTTCTCAGACCTTGCACTTTTCACCAGCTGAGGCTTGTGGCCACTCCGAGTCAAGCAAGTTCCTTTGGCTCCATTTTTCCAACAGCACTTGCTCACTTTGTGTCTCTGTGCCACATTTCAATAGTTCTCGCACCTTTCAAGCTTTTCTATTATTGTTATATCTGTTATGGTGACCTGTGATCAATGATCTTTGACGTTACTATTACAAAAGGACTACAGCTTGCTGAAGGCTCAGACGATAGCTAGCATTTTTTTAGCAATACAGCATTTTAAAAACTAAGATAATTACGTCATTTTAGACATAATGCTATTGCACACTTAATAGACTAGAGTATAGTGTAAACATAACTTTTATATGTGCTGGGAAACCAAAAACGTGTGTGACCGCTTTATCGTGGTCTTCGCTGTATTGCAGCGAGTGGTCTGGAACCGAACCTGCGGTATCTCTGAGGTGCCTGTGGCTGCCTGGTATCCCGGCACAATTTAGCAGAAGGCTGAGGAATCGGTCCCTGAGAGGAGTTTCCCTGTGGTTTGCATGTAGGTAACATCGCCTCATGTTCCTGGGAATGGATCAAGTAAGAGTAACCCTGAAAGGCGTGTTTCTATGTGTACTTACGACCTTCAAGGGTCCTCGGGCCTGGGGGGCTGCTTCTGTCTTTCCGCAGCGTCCAGTGTGCACAGGACTGTTACCCTACCCCACTCCTGCTCAGCCAAGAGCTCAAGCCCACTCTAACTTCTACGCATGGAAGGTATTCTCGGATAAACGATACTGCGAAATGTGCTCTACTTTTAATATGCCACCCCATGTAGGGCTGTATGTAGCACTGAAATGTGCTGAAAGCCAAATCAAATTTACTTTCCAAATGTACAGAGCAATCCTGGTGCTATTTAGTCCAGGCACAGAGTATAGCGTAAATCACGTTTCATTCACAAGTTTACGCTAGACGAATATACCCACCATTCTGAAATATACGTTAAATGCACGCACAGGCTTAAATTACGAATAAATTTACATGATGTCAAACCAAGGAAAAGTAGTAAAATAGACATGTGGATAGGAAATGACCAGTAAATGTTCACTTTTAGTTTGCAGGCATTATTCAGTGCTGGGAATTCTGGCCTTGTGAGGACTGAGAAAAATTCTAAGATAAATGAAAATAAAGAGTAGAATAGAATGTGCTTGACTTAGGTACTTAACTAGAGCTTTATTTTATTTTATTTCATTTTCTCTAAGCCAGTGATCCTACTCTGGGGATCCCTTTGGGAATGTATTCACCCTTGTTCTACATTCGCAATACAGCAGCTGGCTCTGGGCCGCCTGGTAAACCCAGCAAGACAACCTGGCAGGGCTCCTCCCGACCCTGTGGTGCACGGCAGTGGCCCTGGGAACCCTCGGACATGTCTGCAGACACCTAGTTGTCACGGATGGGGATGGCGGTGCCACCGGCATCTAATGGGTGGAGCCAGGGATGCGGCCCAACACCCTACAACACAAGGGATGTGGCCCCCAGAGCAAAGAGTGACCTCACCCCGAGGGCCCACATGGCCCAGGGGGACAGCCCTGGTCTAGAGAATGAGGCGTTTTCATCAAGTCTGTGTGCAGCATCCACCCATACATGGGATAATTCAGTTCTCCTTGTTGGTTATCGTAATCCCTACTTTCCCCAGACCTGAGCTGTTGAAACGATGCTCCCAGACGGTTGGAAGGCGAACACAGAAGCCTGTGAGCTTAAGGAGGAAACAGCCCACCCGGCCAGCTGCGTCTCTAAGCCAAGCTGAGCCAGCCAGCCCGGGGGCGTCCCCTGCCCTGAACGCCGGGCTCTGGTCACTCGGGCGGCCACACGGTGTGGACCCCCCGTGACCCACACAATCCACTCTGCTTGTGGACGGTGCATGGGCTGTGGGGTGACCCACACCAACTGTCCTGACTCCCTCCCTCCCCCTCCTCTCTCTTTTCTCTTCTTTTTTGTTGCTGTCTTTGTTGGGGAAGCATTTAAAGCTGAAGGGCTCACCCACACTCCGCCTGCCCTCTTTATAACCTGATTTTAGAGGGTGGCAAGGCGACAGCTATGTTGTAACGTGCTTTGCTTATTTGTTAGACTCAGCTCCCCTTCCCGCATCGGAGACTTCGAGGTACGAGGGTCTCCGTTCAGAAAGGCTCTTGTCCTGACCTCGGCTCCTTGACCCTGACTGAACACGACAAGGAACCCTTGCTCCTGCCTACGGGGTCGAGACCCACCCTTGTGCAGATGTTGTACCAACAGGCTCTTTCAATCCACTTCTAACATAGGGCCTGGTGTAAGACAGACGTTTGTAAGCTATTCAGCGACCGTGGGCCTCTGGCTGTCTCCTACGACGGACTCGTCACGCTGCACTTAGAAGCGCCCTGCTCTTTGGGAGCGGTGGGGCCTGGGATTTGTAAGGTCAAGCCCTTCTGTGTGTTCAGCTGTGCTGATCCCTGCTTATAATAACCGTACAGCTTTGTGGCTCAAATCTCAGTATTTAAGAGATCCACTCTCAGTGGGATTAGCATGCTTGTCTCTCAATGGCTGTTCTCTGGCATCTTATAACATCCTGGCTCTTTTTCTCATCCCTTTTCAATTTAGAAAGACGTGCTCCTGGGTGACTTGAGCAACGTTTCTTGCAGATGGAGCCAGTGGCACCATGAGGGGGACGTCACAGGAGGGCCATGGTCCCGAGAGCTGGTGTTCTAAGTGAGGCCCCCGGGGACAGCCCCGTTTTGTGGGCGAGGGTCTCTAGACCCTTAGTTCACCAGTGGAGGCAACCTGAGCCCCCGTTAGGGGTCCCGAGCGTGGAGGGGGCGTTCGCGGGAGCGAGCCGTGCATACCTCCGATGGGAAGCGTAGTTGCCGGTGATGTGCCCGGAGCCGTCGCAGCCAGGGGTGGGGCACCTGCAATTACAGAGGCACATTGAAAGGCATCAAACCCCTGAACAAGTCACTTTCTTATTTATACAGTTCCAAAGTCTCCTTAATGCTGAGCCTCCCTGGGTGAGGAGGTGAGATGGAGCTGGAGGGTCCCCGCCGGGCTCGCGGGGCCTCCCCATCCTCGTCCACCACCAGGTGCGGCTCGGACCCCTTCTTCCCTCCGCGCACAGCGGTGCCGTCCAGGGACCAGCGACCTCGGGGCAGCTGCCCCTCCTCCACAGCTGTGCAGCGCCTTGGTCCCCAGGTGTAAACCCCACGTTCCCACCCCTTCCGTTATTACTTCAAGTTCAGTGGAACCAGTCACAGCAGGGCCTGTTGCTGCACCATCCGAACGCGATGCAAGACTATTCATGAAAAGGCGCACACGGTGGCCCGAGACTGGTCCCCGTCTAAACTCAAAACAGCGGCATTGCCACAGGCCCGTCACAGGGACCCCTCCCAGCCCTGCTCCTGGTTGACCCCAGAGGCCGGTGCGGGCAGCCTCCTGTGTCAGCCCTGGCGATCAGACTAGCTGTCTTTCAGACCGTCATCGGGCACTCAGGTAGCTTTGATTTACCTTAAAATCCTTGTTACTTTTAACTGACTTGAGTAGGGAGTAGGGTACAGGTCTCTCTCGGTCAACAAGCCAAGTCAGCTGAGACGCTGAGATTAGTTTGGGCACCTATGCTGCCTGTGTCTGAACCTTTGCAGGAAACTCCGTGCAGTCTCCTTAACTACCACATCGCCACTGTGCTAATGGGAGCGGGTGTTTTTAAAAAGAGTTTTATGATCATTGCCCTCCGTGGAACTTCTTAAATACGCCATCTCAGGAGTAAGCAGTCCTACCAAGACACTTTCACTTCAACCTACATCAGCTGCATTTGCACCCACCAGGAATGTAAGAATTACGGACACAAATTAAGAAAAAAATTGTTTTCTTTTCACTAAATTTTAACTCTCAAGAAACGAGGGTGAGATGATTTAGTAACAATATTACCACCCAGTAGTAACACTCAGATCATGCCCTGTGCCGCCACCCACCCCCACCCCCCGCCACCGCCTACTCAATGAGCATCTGAATTCCTGGCAAGGACAAAAATCACAAATTAAAAATGGTTAATAAATGTAAATGCTTCTAAGAGACTTCAATTTGCTTTCCACTCAGAAAGCCACCCGGGATATTGGATGTTGGGTTAAGGCCAGCAGATTACTTGCTTACAGACAGACTTTCTCAAAATCAGTGAGAGTCAGGGAGTGTGATGGACACTCTTGCAGTTGGGCTGAGTTCAAGGGTGTGAATGTCACAGTCTGACAGTTAGATGTGCAGTCAATTGTTGGTATTTAGAAGCTGCCAGTTCTCACCGAGTCCCGAGAAAAGGAACATGATTACAGATCTCAGGTATAGAGTTGATACTCGGCATAGCCTGTAAAGGGTTAAAGTTTATAGACTGTGCTGTGGGAGAATAAAAAAGGCACTGAGGGCAAAGCGGTCGAGAAATCGTCGATGTGTGTAATTGGAATCGGGGTTTAAAAATAGGAGTTTGGGGCAGGAGTTTAACACTGTCCTTACATCAAAACAATACCCTGAATCAGATTGTTGGCCTGACTGTCATTAAAGTAACAGCTGTTCACCAACTTAAAGTTTGATCTCAAGACTATTCTGTCAATAAGGACTTAAATGACTGAATTTAACTGATTTCCCAAATGGCACCTCATGTGGAGACACCCCCAACCCCAGAGGCAGGAAATTTTGAAAGCAATAAAAATCATTCTAAGAGAAGCTAATCTCCATGCACATTTCTGTTTTGAAAATGTATCCAGAAACAGACATGTTTCCTACCAGCCAATAATATACACGTGGCCTTGCTTTTTGGTCAAAAGAAAAAAATCCTTAAAGTCTTCCTAATTCAAGCGCCTAGTGCAAACTTATTTAAAATTTTTTCATTTAAACGTGAGTAGAAATTTTTTAATGTCATTTTCTTGATAGAGGCAGGAGGAGGTTGACATAGTCTGTTCAAATTTAAGTAGGCATTTTAATCAAAATCATGCAAATGAAAACCAGAATTTATTAATTATTAAAAAAAAGAGAAAAGGATTTTGGAGTAGTTTTTGTGTGTTTAAGCCATTTATAAATGCATCGTCTGAGAAAAAAGAGGCATTTAAAATGTCCTTTGTCACCATGAAAACAAGGAAAATGTCATTGGCTCATTTTCAGAGCTTTCACAGTGTCAGGAAAGAATAAACATTCCCAGAATGAGGCCTGGCTTTCTTGCAAGGTTTGTTATCGTTTTCAGGGTTTCAAGTTCGGCTGATGGGGTCCAATCCCTGGGCCTGCCACGTGCTGGCTGCGAGAATGTGAGGAAATTAAACCTCCAAGGTCACACGCCCCTCCGCCGGGGGGAGAGGACGGAGGAGGGGGCTTGTCTGTGCTTGTTGGGACCCTGCCGTCCCCTGGAGCTTCAGGACCACAGGGCTCCGCGCAGGCTGCGAACGCACGCTCACAGCACCCACCCCTGAAAGAGCCAGCTCTGGTCTCTGAGGGTGTTAAGTTGGCGTTTCCATCTTTAGATGATGCTCCCGGATCAAGCGAGGCAGCCCTGGGTGGGGCCTCAAACATTCTTTTTTCTACCAGCTCTGTGCTGCTCATTTTCACGTTCCTGTTCAAGACTTTAAGGCTTTTAGAAGCTCTGAGATGTACATACAAATTTCCTCGCTTTAATAAATCTCATCATTCAAAAATACACAGCAGTTTTCTGAAGTCGGTGGATGTGGCAATTCAGGCAACAAAAGGGGTCTTTGCTCCAGGACCCTTGGTAACAGGCTGCTGTAAAATGGATGCACAGAAATTCGATTTGCACCTCCCCATCTAAGAGCAGGTCTTTTCCATGAAGGGAGGCCCCTGTGGGATCATCCAGATCCCCCGTGGATAAAATCAGAGAGCAGCATGTGCTGCACAGCTTGGGTTTAGAAATGGCAGCAGAGATTGACTGGGTTTCCATGGAAACTCCCGACAAGGCAGGCGCTGGTGCTTGGCGCTTGGCGCCTGGCATCTCGGGGAGGCCACCCAGGCCCATAGTCCTCCCTGTTCCCCGCCAGTTGTCACTGATACTCGCACCGGGTCTATTTTAAGTTCCTATGGTCAGAGATGTAAAGTTGTGATAAATAAAACACTTGCGTCTTCATTTTTTCCTCTCCACTCCAAAGGTAGTATTGGTAAAAACACTCTGAGACAGGAAATGATGAAAACATAACCTTAGAATCTCTGTAAATTCCAGACAAAAATATTGGTGATCCTTTGCCTTGTCTGTGATCTTGCATTTGCCTTGGAATTTAAGCAATATCGAGAGAAAGTAATTTGGGGGTAGTTCATGTTACTCTCTGGCTGGAAAAATTGGTCTTGTACAGACATTTAAGAATATCGATGGAAAAATCATAATAAAATGCTTTAAGCCATGTTTACATTTTTGCAGAATCCAGGCAAAAATCTAAAAAAAAGAAATCAGGACCACTCACAAACTTCTGGATTTCTGATTTCCTGGAACTAGCCTTTCTCAGTAGGAACAGACTAGATTTCTGTGGCTTTTGCAGGTCTAGGACGTCAGAAACATCTCTGAGCCCGAACATCCTGGAAGGCCCTTTGTGCTCATGACTTTCTCTTAACCACCTACCCCCAAGAGAATCACTGTGGCTCACACCTCCACGGCGGGCTGAGACGTGCCATCAAAGGAGAACCTACTGTCTGCGCAGTAGAGTACGTATCGTGGAAACCCTCTGATTTGCACAGGTGCACATCTCACAAAATGGGGCCACAGACCAGCTTCTCCCGTGCCTCTGATTCGTCCTTCTGTGAGACAGATAACCCCTTCCTGTGATTTTTCTCCCGTTTACAAAACCACGACCCTGACACAGGGTAGCAGAAATGGAAATAGTTCAATCTACTGACTGAAGTCGTGTGATCACCTAATTATCATATTCCATCATCCTCTCTCTCTCGAAATGAAATGAGGATTTGATAAGCAGTTGTATTCAGGCATTTAAAGCACAGCTTTTTCTCTGCAACAGGAGGGCCTCTCCTTAAACGATGCACACACCGTGTCCTTGCTGCTGCCTCTCCTGGGCTGAGGCAGGTGGGCTGTCACATCGGCCCATTGACAGGGAGGCAGCGGACTCCCCAGGAAGGCGTCCAGGGTGGCCTCAGATGCACGTCCGTTTGTTCTTAGCAATCAGGGCTGCCGGACATGATGTGGGCAAGGACCCAGAGCCGGCAGTCTCTCTCCATTCACCTGGAGGCCAGTCTCGCCGGGCAACCAGCAGGACCCCCGAGGGTGTTCGGGCCTGGGAGTGGTTGTGGTCCGGTGTAGTCCCGTCTGCCCCAGCGCCTGCTACACCGGCAGGATGGGGCAAGGGCGGCCGGTCTCCTCCAGAGCCGGTTTGCAGGGAAAAATGTTTTGAGGAGACTCAGGGTCTTTCATCTTGATAAAGTCAATTGCTTATTTTTTAAAATCTTAAAAAAAAGGCTGAAAGCACTGCCGCAGGTTTGAACTGTCCCTGGGGCTCACCTCGCCTGTTTGAACCCAACCTACGAGGTCGACCTGCAAACGTGCCCTGATTCGGAGCGTAGTAGCTGAAACAGACAGAAAAATGCTCACTGAACATGTGGGATAATAATTTGAAAGGTCAAACTGAGATTTTGGGAGTTCTTTGAAGAATCTCATGGTGTGCTTCTTTAATAGCCTTTTTCGTCCCTTTCTTTCATGACCACTCTAACAGGAGAACTTGTTAAATGAAACACAAAATACTCTGAATTTTGAATACTCTCAATTTTAAAAGAAACCATGAAAATGTAAAATTAGGCCTCGTCTAGAGTAGGAAAATATATTTGTAATATGATTCAGGTCACCTACGTAAAAGACCTGCCCCAGTTATATAAAAAGTTCAACTCAAAAACATTGTTTTGGCTTAAAGAGATGTGGTTCTAAAAATTTACATCTTTATTTTGAATTTTTTCTCATATAAATGGGAAACAGTAAAGAAATGCAGAGGAGTGCAAAATAAAGGTATTTTAAAATAGAAAACTGATATATACTGATTCTTACTCTGCCTCTCTGCAATTTTCTCTCCAAGCAGAAGGAAACCGGGTCACTTAAAAGCAATACACATCACTTCTGTCCAATTTCCTAGGTATATTACTGGAAACTCTGAGGAAAGCCAAGATCTCGTAAATCACTTTTCAGTTTGTACAACATCCAGTAAGTTTCTCTTTTTTGGAATTCTGTATTGAGTATGCAAAATTTGACCCTTCTCCCCCTCTGACCCCTGCCAAGCCCATCTCACTGTTGAGTATGCAAATTTTGACCTTTCTCCCCCTCTGACCCCTGCCAAGCCCATCTCACTGGGAGCCTCCGGCTGGGCTGTCCACCGCCCCCCCCAGGGCCCCATGTTTCACCCGGTCCCTTTTCCTGCCTCCGTTAAAGGTAGCAGGTGACACAGGAGCACCGAGGGCGTGGGCACAGACCCATGACGCCACTGCGGGTTTCTGGGATGGGGGCTTGGCGGGGGGCAGGGGTCCTGGCCCGTGTTATGCCACCTGCACGGCCACCTCTCGCCGGCAGAGGGGGCTGGCGGGTGCCCCTCCGTCCCCGGCCCTTGGGAGACAGGTCTGGGGGAGGCTTCTGCAGACTGGCCTCCCACCTTCCTCCCCAAGACGCACCCCAAAGCTTCTCCTGTTCCCGAGAGTCATGTGAGGGCCTTTACCCGGGATGCTTGGACCCTCCCAGGATTTTGAATTTCTACACATTTCAAGTTCTGATATTAGTAGACTTTGGGTGGAAGTCTTGATTTCAGATAGGACATGTAAACCAAAACCACCTTTTTCTTTTGGTTCCAAGCACTTTTCTTTTTAAGCAACACTCAAATACAAACAAATAAATGAAAAAGAATTATAAAAGTACCCTTAACATAATTTTTTTTTAAAATTTCATTTTGGTGATTCAGATACCACTTTGGAATGGGTTGGGCCTCAGGTTACTAAGAGAGCGGAGCGTCATCCTGCAGATAAAGTTCAAAGTTGTGGGTATAGGGGACCCAGGGCTGCTAGAATGCCCACGGAGCCGTGGGGTGGGCATGGGTGGTGGCTTGGTGGGTGCAGGGGTTTCACCAGAGCCACGATGCCCGCTGCCTGCACCCACCAGAGCACAGGCTCTGTTCCGCAAAGACCTTTTGGGTGATACGCTTACCATACAACCCGCTGATGAACGGTGTTTACTAGTAGGTTTAAATTCTGACTTAGAGGCTGACACGCCTGCCATCAGCCTTGGGTCACCTCTAACGAGAGCCGTGAGAACCCTCTTCTGCCCATCCCCCCACTCAGGCCCCCAGGATGCCCTTGGAGGGTGGATGCTGCCCAGGCCCTGGCTGTCAAAGCTGGACCGTAAGGGCTCTGGGGTGCTGGCCCCGGCCAGAGCGGGGGCTGGGCCTGGCCCTCTCCTGGGTCCATTTCCGGGGGACACTCGAGGTGCAGGTTTGGCTGTTTGGGCAGCAGGGCGGGAGCTGCGACGCCGGTTCCGTTGTCCATGCGGCATGCAGTTCTGCACTTTCCATTCATGCACGGGCGCTGCTCATGCCTCCCTGTCGGGGCGGGAGCTAACTCGGGCCCCCGGGCACCACACTGAACCGCTCGCTGCCCGCTGCCCGGCGTCCCAGGTACATCCAGGGACAGGCTCCTGTCCAGGGCGGCCAACGTACCTAGCAATCCTGTCGTCCCTCTCAATAACGGGATGTGTCCATGGGGCACTGCTGCCGGAGCACATGCACGTCCAGCAGCAGGGGAGCGGCTAGACCAGAGCTGGGGCAGCCGCGGTCAGAATTGGAATTGGACGCGGAGGACCCATGCAAAAAAGAACATACAAAAGGTGACTGTTGGAGAAACCGCCGCTCCACCCCGCCAGCCGTCCACGCACCTCGGGGCCGCCGCGCTCGCCGTGCCTGTGCCGCGGCCGGGGCTTCGCGACGGGCATGCAGGGGCCTGGGGGGCTGGGTGCGGGCTGGGCCGCCAGGGGTTACTCACCTGCCTCAGTTACACTGAGCGCTAGGGCAGTCACACCATTTACATGGGGTGGGAACCGGGCATTTAGAGACTCGTGTGCCCTCGGGGCGGGGGCTCCTTCTGGCCCCGGAGGGGGATGGGGATGTGTGAGGGTCCCCTCCGCTGCCCTCACGGCTCCTCACCCACGTCCCCCACCTCTCGGGCGAGAAAGTCCGTGACCGTATCCAACTGGTCTTTAGTGGTAAGAAGTCGACCCTGGACTGGTGAGCGGCCGGTGGTGAAGCCCACCGACCAGGATGGGGTCGGGGGGAACTGCTGGCTCGTCCAGGATAATCTTCTCAACACCACGAACCAATGGGATGGCACCTGAGACGGAGACGGACGGCCACTGCACCCGGGGAGGCTCCAGGCTTCATGCACAGGCCACGCCCCACTGCCCGAGGCCACGGGGACGGGAGGGGCAGCTCAGGACGCCAAGGCCAAGTGTGAGGCCCAGCGTCGCCTGCCAGGTGGACACGGGCTTCAGTGGGAGCGCGCCACGGGGCCACGTGGCTGTTGCTTCTGGATGGTCAAAGCCACGGCGACTCTGTGGCCTCCATCAGCTCACTTCCCTGTCCACAGACGGTTTAGAACTCCTCTCAAGGTATCAGAGGAAGGAGGCTGATATAATTTGAAAGCAGGCCTGTTTCCTAAGCTGTTGATGGCAGCAAGCATGTGGGAGGCAGGTCGTGCGGGGCAGAAGAAAGGACAGATTCCAGGGCCACGAGGGTGCGGGGACCGGCCACGTGGTCCCTTGAAACTGCCATCTTGTGCCTACTTTTTGTGTTCTTACTATTTTATGTTTGCCATGGCTATAGATCTTTTACTTTTTGAAGCCTCTATCTCATCTCATAGAGAAAGTGTTTTTATTCTAAGCAGGAGAAATTTAAAAAGATTCCATGCTCTGTCTGCTACCTGAGTAATCCTGGGATTCTCCGTAATTTCTCACGTTTTGTGTTTCCTCTCTTCCTGTCCGTGAGCCTCGCCGTCTGCCCTGTCCTCTTGTTTACAGCTATATCTGCTTTTAAACCCTTTTCAGTTTATTTTCTCCTCTCTTAGTCTCTCTGGCATGTCCTCCCTTCCTCTGTGGAATCTGCCTTTTCCCCTGTCTCACATCTTATTTTTGGTCAAATTTTAAATGATTTAATAGATGCTTAGTTTCGCAGACGTTTTTAGAAATAGGTTCATCAGATATCCTTGCTCTAACGGTAAGAAGACAAATCCAAACAGGTGAATTATATGTTTAAGGTCACGCAAAGAGGGACACAGCTGAGATTAGAACAGAAATCTCTCCTCTTCTGGTGCTTTTTTACTCAAATAGACTCTTTTTACATGTCCTCTTTGTAGCAATAATTCCTAGCCTACGACTGTATCGTATGGTGTAGTGCTTATTTGGGGGGAAGTTCGTTTGACTGTAAAGACACAGGAGTTCACTTGTTCCCCTATTTGCAGTTCACTGACCCACATGGACCTCTCAGTGTCTCATAAACGGGGCAGAGTGGAGAGTGGAAACACATTTCTATGATTTCTGTATCAAGGGCACAGTCACAAGCGGTATCTAAAAGTCACCGATTGTCCTGATTTCCCTCCGATCACGAGGAGGGACAAGAGAGCAGAGGGGCCTCAGAACACCGACAACCCATGCGGTCCTGACGTGGTGACCCCGTGCGCAGGTCTGGAATCGGGAAGGTTCGTTCCTCTGAGGAAGAGCCCAGAATAAGTCAGAATGTTCCTGGGAAAGTCAAGAAGGAGAGGCCAGACACGGTGCGGACGGGCGGACAGAGGAAGAGAGAGGAGGGCAGAGGTGAGGAGGAGATGCTGTGCAGGGTACGAAGGACCCCGGATTCCCGGACGCGCCTGTGTGCAGCCCAGGGCCGCCACGGGTGCTCAGGTCGGGGGCCCGGGGGGCCGGGCGGACACTGTCCTCTCTCTGACCTCCGCACGTCGGGGCGGGGCGCACTGTTTGCGGGGTGGAGCACGGAGGAGAGCCTCTGCTTCCTTAGGGCCACCGAGCCATGAGCAGGCGTCCGCGCCAGGCACCTGCTGGAGAGGCAGGGGGTCCCCCACCGGACGTGTCCGAAGGGCAAGTTGGGAGAAGCAGCCGAGTGAAGGGAGAGAGAGATGCCGAGAAAGACAGAGTGAGAAGCCGACTGAGATGAGCCCATGGCGTGAGTGAGATGCGGCCGCCCCGCGACCCGCCACCCTGAATGGCCGCCTCCCCCGAGGCCAGGCTGTGGGCCCAGCCACGTCCCCCTGCGTGCCGAAGACCCTGGCACTGCACAGCCTGCTGGAGGGAAGGTCCTCCAAGTGTTCTGAGGGCGACGAGGTCATGAGGCCTCGAGCCAGGTCACCTGGGAAAAAGGACAAGCATCTGGAAACATTTAGCTTGGAGAAGACTCTAGGAAACAGTCCTGCACTAGAAAACCCAAGAGGCTTTCTTGAGGAGGACGGACCTCTGGTTCTGAACTTTCAGGAAGAGCTTTCTCAGGGGGCTGCTGTAAGCACAGGCGCTCCTGGGGGCCACAGGGGCCACGGGGAGAGGGGCACCCCCTGGGCGGGCCAGGCTGGGCCTGCCCGTGACCGTCCTGCAGGCCCCAGGGCCGAGGTCCCAGGTTTCCTCCACGGCCTGGGATGGCCCAGAGGGCCCGCGAGTGTCCACCCCCTCAGGGAGACCAGGACCCCTTTGCAGGGGTTCCAGGGGGCCAGCCTCTCTCCAGGTGATTGCACACTCAGGGGAGGTCTTCTCCAAGCCCCTGGCAGGAGGACGCAGGTCCGGGTCCCCTGGAACCCTTGCCCCGGGCTGCCCGTCCCCACCTGCTCCTCTACACCATCTCCTCTGTCTCCCTGAGCCACAGTCTCACCCCCCGTGGGACCCTGCGCCCCCCAGCACGCCCCCCAGGTCCAGACCCTTCAGTCCTCCCTGGCGTCACGGGGCCGAGAGTTCCTGCCACCTCCTCCTCCCAGGGGTCTTCCTGGCCACCCCTGCCGAGAGTTGCCCCCTCCTCTGCCCCTGGGTGCCCTCAGCATGCGAAAGCAGGGCGCTCTCCTCCGTGTTCCCGTCTCCTGCCGGTCTCAGGGCTCAGCAGCCGGCGCCCCCCACTTGGGCTCCGCGTCCGTGGCTCAGGTGGACGTGGCGAGGGGGCGTCTGGTTTCTCCCGCCCAGCCTGGACCTCGGCGGCCGACCCTTGCAGTGTTGCTGTCCTTCTCAGGTTTCTGATTAGCAGACTAGGTGCTGAGAGTCCCAGCGCTGGTGTGGATGCTTCGGGGTGCGGGCGTGTGGGCTAGAGGAGCCTGTCCCAAATGCCCTTCCTGGTCTCAGCGAGTCTCAGTAGCCAGGGGACCGTTCAGCTGTGGCTCAGGAAGCGAGCCCGTCCTCCACCTAAGCGCCGGCTTTCTTTCCAGCCAGAGCTGGTGAGCTGCCCTATCCTGTCCTCGGTCTGTGGGCCCCGGCACCGCCCACCCAGCTACTCTCGTCGGGGAGGAGGGCTGAGGATGCTTTCTGCGGGGGCGTCAGCCTGCTGAGCAGCGAGGCTGTGGCACTGACCAGGTCCTAGGTCGTGAGCATCTTTGTGTGCGGCGCTGGGTGGGGGACTCTGCGCAGAGGAGAGGCGAGCCCAGCGCCCGGCCCCCGGCCCCTCCCCCGACCCCGGCCCTGAGGTCCAGCTCTGAGGCAGAGCAGGGACAGGAGGGATGGTGCCCAGCAGCACTCAGGACCCTCCTCAGGAGTAAAGAACCAAAGTAACACAACTTAGCTGTTTTGTTTTTTAAAGGTGGGCTGGGTCACAGGAGTCCTGCATCTCTGGGAGGCTGCTGACCTTTTGCCCCCGGCGCGGAGGACAAGCCTGGAGCCACTTAAGCTTCAGTGCAGTGTAGTTGGTAAGAATGGCCACTCTCCCTGACACCCATAGCTCCAGGCCATCGCAGGGCGGGCGCCAGCGGCCACTAAGGCCTGCTGCACGAAGCAGCGGATGGCCTAACTGCTCACCTAGGCTCCCCAGCAGCCCCGGGTGCTGGTTCTGCTACCTTCACCCAATCTCACAGACGAAGCAGGCACAGAGGTGCCCAGGATCGGCCCCAGGCTGGGCTTGGGTGCCGGCCGCTGGCTCGAGGGCCAGGGGGTTTAACCTGCGGCTGGTCTGATGGGATGCGCTTATGGGACCGTGGCAGCAGGTGCAGACGGAAAAGTAAGAAAGGACACATTTACGAGATGCTCGGAGTGAGCCTGGGAGGGCGGACTGGGGTCATGTGGGGATGAGCACCCACGGGGCCACGGGAAGGGGGAGGGCTGGGACCTGGGGGGCGACAGGGAGGGACCCCTCACAGCGGGCACAGTCACGTCCCCTGGGCCAGTCACTGGGCGAGAGAAAGGGAGGTGCAGGTACAGGTCCCGCCCTCCAGGCCTGGGCAGGCCGATGGGAGGTGCGCACGCACGGCCACGGGTGCGCGCTGGGTCCGGACGCCTGTCTGCTCGGCTCACCACAATCCCTGTCGCTGTTCCCTCCTATCACAGGGTCTGGTTCGGACGCGTCGCGTCCTCCTGAGTGCGAATCACCGGCGGGGACAGGGGTCCTTGTCCTGGGGTGTGGCATTCTGCCCGGGGCGGGTCCCGGGTGGCGCCTGGCCGTCCTGGGAGCGGCCTCAGGCTGCAGGGGGCTCCGCGGACAGTTCCGCTCACACCCAGGACGCCGCGCGGAGCTGTGGGCAGGGCGGTGAGCTCAGAGGCAGAGGTGCTCGTTAGGGGATAAACAGACCCCAGATCCAGGTCACCGCGGACGCATTGCCACTGCACATTCTCCATTAGTACGTGCACGGAAAACTCTTCCAAATGAAACCATGTTGTGGAGTCTGCCTATTGTGGAAAAAGTAAATGTCAACAATATCTATGTGTGTTGAACGGAAGGCAACCTGGATGTGATTTTTAAGAAAATCATTTAAAAATGTGGCTGTTCCAGAGCATATTTTAATGGAAACTTCACTTGCCCAAGACCAAAAATGTGTTTCATAGGAAATGAATCACATTTAAAAATGATTTTGGTTATGTAAGCTGTAAAGGAAGAATCAGAATTATTTTTTGGAAAAAAGAAGGAAGGAAAAAGAGAAAGAAGGAAAGGAGAGGACCTTTTTAACTGGGAACTTTTAGAGGACCAGAGGAGTGCAGTAATTTTTAATTTTCCCGTTGCATCAGCAATTGCGTGGGGAGGTCTCTCGGGGCCGGGGGGCATCCTTCAGCGCAGAAGGCAGGGCGAGTGTCACCAACCTGGGAAGAAGGCTCTCTGGAGGACATTCCGCGCCCCCGGCAGCACTGCCCTTCCCCACCCCGCGGCACTGCAGGGTTGCCTGACACTGGGAGGGACCGCAGGATGAGGGAGCGAGTTGCTATGGCAACCTCCTCCCTCAGTCATCTCCGTGGTGCTACTGGCTCTCTGTGTGCAGAGAATTGAGAAAACCCGGTTCTGAGCAGAGAGAGCTGAGGGGGAGGCTGCCCCAATGGCTGGGGGTCGGGGGGATGCCGGGGAGGCAGGGAAGGCCTTTCACAGGGTAGGGCTCAGCTCAGCCAGCCTCTCGCCCGGATGGCAGCACACGACCAGAGCCAGGAACTGTTGGGACACACACGCTGGCCTTCAGAGCTTCGGGAACCAGGGCTCTGAGGGCCTGGAGGGCCGGGGGCCTCCCTGCAGCCGGCGCGCCTCGGGGCCGCCGGGACAGTCTGAGTGACAGTGACTCAGAGCTCGGTTGGCACTTCTGTGTCCCAGGACAAAGGTCAGAGTCCTGTGCTGCTACCATCCTTTCCCTTCAGGCTACCAAGGACGACGCAAGGGGCTGGGTGCACGCGTGTGTGCAACACACCCACAGGATCACGGGGGACAAGCTCGCGTGGGGCTGAGGGGAAGCGTCTGCTCCGCGGATGGGAGGACCACGGCGTCGCCGGGCTCTGTGGCCTCTGTGCTCCACAGCAGGGACCTGCACCCACCAGGCTCCGACACGTCCCTCCTCTCGTCAGCCCTCCCCAGACCTACCCCGTGGCTGCTGTCCACCCGGGTCTAGAGATAAAAGGTCTCGGGTCAAAACCGGCCACGTGACTAGTCCAGGCTGCCCGGCTAGTAAGTGGCCAGAGCGGGCTGTGGCTCTAATTTGCACAGACCCGGAGCCTGTGTTTGCCTCGTTATGTGGCAAGGACACTCACTTCTTATATCAGGAAAAGAGCTCTCGCCCTAATAAGCTGTTTAAATTTAAAGGACATTAAAAATAAACGAACTTCATCCTCTGCTTGTCGAAGTAAAAATAAACGAACGTCATCCTTTGCTTGTGGAAGAGGCCGTGGGGGGCCTGGTACATTCTTGCCTCACGTGCTTCCAGGCCGAGGTGTCAAGCACGGGGGTGGTTTCCTCCACCTGCAGGATGCCAGTTCTTACAGAGGCTCCCAGACATACTGAAGCCCAGTCATAAGACTTTCTTCATCGAGGTGATTCACTGAAATTATTTCCTGGCACAGAGAAGACTGGCTCCCTTGCCGGAAAAGCACCGTAATTCCAGGAACTCCTCACGTCCTGCCACCGTTTGCCGCCTGGGGACTGGCCTTTCTCTGGCTGTTCTCGGCTGCACTCCCCTCTGTTGGACGAGGCACACGGAGAGGTCACGGCCTTTCCACCTCCTGGGGGTCCCCAGAGAGAAGCAGCCTCCCGGCTCCGCGGGGCCCCTCCCCGGCTGCGCCAGGAGCCTGCTGTCCGCTCCGGGGGCGGGGGGGCTCTACCTCCGCAGAGGGTCGCCGAAGCATCTCAGCCCTCGCCTCTGCCGCCCGCGGCTCTCCAGCTGTCTTTGGACCAGACCGGCCCCGGGTAGAAGACAACGAAAGCAGCTTTCTTCTCCTGGACCTGGGCACCAGCCTTGCCTCAGGCGCCAGTCCACCGTCAGCTCTGAATCACCTGCTCTGGTGGGATTCTGACAGGGGCACTTTCCGTGACTTTTAGCTTTCATTTGTGCAATTTATCAGTGCCTACCGCGCACCAGAAACGCCAGTCACATCGTTTTCTCCTCTAGTTTATGGGCGATTGGGCTGAAATCCTGTCTGTGCGAAGAGCGGCTTGGAAATTTCAGCTGAAGCGTGATACTCCAAGTCGCACAGTATTGGAACTGTTTCCTGTTGGTGGAATAGTTTCCAGCGTGTGGAAACCCATTCCCTCAAGCTATACCTGGGTTTTAGATGGTCGTTTCTTCTCCTCTGGTCTTACCATTTTATTCACCCTGCCCTCTGCTAGAGCTATTTGTTGGTGAAATGGATACATTTGGTATTTTGTGTCTGCACCGAAGGGCAAGAAAAGGGCAGCAAATGGCTATTAGAGGAAACCAACAGATGAGGAGCTACCAAGTACGAGATGGTCCCTTTATTAATCCTGCAGCCCTTCTCGGTTTCTGGAATCAGTGAACCTGCTTCCCAAAGAGTGTAATTAAGCCTCACCCAAAACTCGTTATTTTGATGAACTGAAAACCACACGCTTTAGAGTCTAAACGGGACCCTCCTCTATTAGGCAACTTCCTTAACCCCGAAGGCCGACCCCTTAAAGCGATTTGGAAATCCGGACGTGCCCCAATGGAGGGTCTGCTGGGGGCTGCTGGAAGGGACACCGGCCGGGCCGACGGGTCCTGGTCCGACAGCTGAGTCTCTTTGTGATGCTGGGAAGGTCGCTCAGCCTCCCTGCCCCCTACGCCCTGCCCTGTAGGAGGGTCGTGAGCGCCCCTCCTCTGCTGAGCTCAGCACCCCCCAGCCTTGCACCAGCACCAGACGCAGCGTGACCTCGGGGGCCCACATAGACGTCCTGTGAGGTCGGCGGAAGACGTCACCCTCACTTTTTCTAGATAAGGAAACTGAATGTCAGAAGTCTAATCAACTCACTGAAGACCACGCAGCTAGACAGGATAAAGGATCTGAACCGACGTTCTGTGGCCCCAAGTCCTGTTCCCCCCTCCTCCATCTCACCTGGCCCAGACGCACCGTCGGCCTTGCACCCTGAAAGCAGCTGCCTGCCTTGTCTGCCTTCAGCTTCTCAGGGCCACCATGGATGCTGAGATCATCGGTTGTGCAGATGAAATGACAGCAGAGCATTTGCAAAGAACTCAAGTGCCAGAAAGTAAAAGATGCCATGAAGTATAAGAGGACTTGAGATTTAAAGCAAGGCTATCATTTCTGATACCAGGAAGTTAACATCAAAGGCTCCCTGAAGATCACGCCTGAGACAGAAGTTCAGGAAGAATCAAAACGGGTTTGCATGAGATGAGGTATTTGTGGAAGAACTACAGCACGGTCCGTGATACACTGGCTGATAACTAGTCCGGGGGACGTGGGTGCAGCCTCACCCGGGTGGAGTCGGCATGTAACTAGGAAAGCTGAAATGCTATCTGTTGTAGACTAGACTGCCTAGGACATCGGGGTCTAGTCTGCTTTAGATCTACGAAACAGGGAGAGAAAAAAGAGAGGGTTTCTCAATATCTCTGGCACTGTTCGGACCCACAACGATGCCCAGGGAATAAAAATGCCTCTGTTTCCACCATGTGCTCATCTTAAAACACATGTCATCCAAAAAAGGCAAGGGAACTGAAGCAAGTATTCAAGGCACGTTGAAAAATAAAGAAATGACAGAGAAAAAGATGATCAAAATATGCCAGTTGGGAAAATGTTTTAGAATTCAGAAAGTGGGGAGAAGAGAGTGAAATTAGTAAAAGGGGGATGAGATCTGATGTGAGTTTGACGGGCTGATGGACATTTTTATTTGATGATTTTAAACCTGATTTGCAAGTCTGATATGAGCATTTTAAAATAATACCATATTAGACAAGAGAGAGAAAAAGACATATTAGGAAAATGGAATCCTTTCATCTTTGAAATATTTTGATCTCGGTTGTTGGAGTTTCAAAGATAAGAGGTTCCATTTCATTCATTTGTTGCTGGAATTGGGTCAGACTTTGGGGGTTGATTATCTTTGTCTTTTTTCCCCTGACCTCCCTTACCCCCAACCCAGCTGGCCTCACATCTGCGGAGACGCCCTTGGCCTGGCCCACCAGGCCCCCGTGGGCTGTCCCTGCTTTCCTGTTTCCTCTCAGACCTCAGTCCTTCATGAAGGAACTCTTCTCTCGCTTTACTGTGGGAGCCGGCACTGTCCTGAGACCTCTACAGACAGAAGCCCGTCTCGTCCTTACCACGAACCGTCGGGGGGCTGTCCGCATTGCCCGGCTCTGGATGTAGACGGGAGAGGTCACCCTGCGGTGGGCGGCAGAGCTGGGCCCTGGAGCCAGGAGGCCTGCTGGGGGCCCTCGCCGCTAAGCCCTGGCCCTGCTCCTGAGTCCCCGGAAGGGTGCCCGGGGCCACCCAGAGGTGGGAGGAGGTCACCTCTGACGCTCACTGCCCTTCCTAGGTCGCACTCGTGAAAACCCGAAGGTGCGAAAATGTCTCCTGGTATTTGAGGGGCCTTTATCAGTGCAACTCGAGTGTCCCGCCTGGACTTTTAAAAGGGTTTTCCAGAGAAAGCAGTTAATCGACAGACCTCAAATACTCACAATGAAGCAATAAACAAGATTTTAAATTATTTCTACTTAACTTAAAAACTGGCTCCATTTGATAGCCCGGAGGAACTAAAAGCCAGAGACAGGCATTTTCAAGGGTGAAAAAACCTTGTCATGACGGGACATGGGGAGAAAAGCAGAAACACCTGAGAGAGAAGGCAAAGACCCCAAGTATACGGCGAGAGGGTGACCAAGTCCCTGCGGGAAGACTCTGACAGGAAGGCGTCGGTGAGCCGAAACAGACCTCCCTGTGCAAAGAGGCCAGAAGTAGCAAAAACGACTGGAGTTCACTTCACTTCACCAAGGACGTGTCCAGTGCCGAGTGTGACCCAGGCCCCGTCCCAGGTGCTGTGCTTTGCACCCAGCCCAGCCCTCTGAGCCCTCCTGCCTGTGGCCCCCAGGAAGCCCTGACCCCCTGCGGTGAGAGAGCTAAACTGAAAACACGGCCTATTCCATTTTAAAACAAACAAACAAAAATGGAAAGTCCAACGAATAGATACACATTCCTCGGGAGTCAAAAACTTTGGAGAAGAGAGCGTACGCAAAGTTATTTGGCCTAAAAATGTACGAACTGAAAGTCTCGGAAAGGACAAATCTCTTCAATCTAACACACGTCACAGGTGCTGGAGAGGGACCGCCAGGGACGGCCAGAGATGGCAGAGGGGGTGGGGTCTATGGGGGGGCTTTGCAGGAAGAGAGAAGCTACAGTCAGGAGGGAGGAGGTGGGGGGGGGGACAAAAGGAGGAGCCCCGATTCCCCCGGCGAGAGGATAAGCATCTCACTGCCTTCCACAAACAGCCATGTCTTGAAAACAGGTAAAACTCACTTTCTTTTTCCTAGACAAGTTTTAAACGTGGGGTGGGTAGACGTGGAACGATGCGAGCGACCCCTTCCCGTAAGCCTTAGGCCCCCAGCTGTAAAGGGGTTGTCTGCACCCCGCCTCGCTGCAGACCAAGTGGTCTGGCAGTCGGGAGAGAGAAGCGCTCTTCTTCCCCTTTTCAGAGCTGCGCCCAGGCCCTCCAGCTCCACTGACCTGTGGCCAGTGCTGGCCGGGCCTGGCTCTCGTCCTCCGCACCCCCCTGCCCCCCTCCCCCACCCCGCAAGGACGCTGCGAGTCTGTGCAGGGCTCAGGGCACAGATCCCGCTGGACGGTGATGCTGCTTCCTCCCCAGCTTCCCATCCAGCGGCCAAGAAGGTATGTCTTTCCTCCATTATTCACTCGGAAATCACCGATCTGGTGCAGGAGACGCCACGTGTGTCCGGCAGCAGACCGCGTCCAGAGCCGCGCCACGCATGTGCCACCAGGCTTTCACCTCCACACGGCCCTGCCACCAACGCCGCCCACGTGCAGCTCTGTCCCCTGTACAGAGGTGACCTCATAGGGCTCGCCCGCCACCACTGCCTCCTTTGCGCCCAGGGCAACAGTGTTTCCGAATTCACCGGACCCTTCCAGGCCATCTGGCCAAATCCCCTCCCTCCACAGTGGAGGCCTGGGGCTCAGAGACATGGCCGCACCTGCCCAAGGTCACCTGGCTGACCTGCCTGCAGACCCCACTGCTTTCCCTCCGCAGTTCTCTCTGCAGAATTCATGGGCTCTTTACCAGGCTGTGTTGTACAAGTCAGCTTGTTCTGATTCGTTGACTGCTTTACTCAATGGCTTGGGTTCCCAGCACAGTGCAAAGTGCTGTTGGGGAGGAGCCGGATGCTGAAGGCCCGAGGGGTGCCCTCAGGAACCTCTGCTCTGTGTCTGGTCCAGGTGACCACACAGCCACAGCGTGAGATGGAACATGATGTCTGCAGAAAGAAGCCAGGGTGCCGGCGTCGTGGGTGTGGGATCTAAGCCCAGGTGAGGGGATTAGCCAGCTCAGCGAAGGGCTCACCTGGCGCCATGGCTGGGCTCCTGTAGACAGGGTGGATTTGGATCGAGAGGAGGGTCAAGGAAGGTCACCTCAAGGGGACGTGCCTGCTTTGCAAAGGCCAAGAGGGGGAAGGCACCAGAAAGTTCTTGTACCATGAAGTATGCATACATTGTAGACACTTATTTGAAGAATTGAGAAATATGCATCTCAGGATCTCTCAAGCCATCTTTAAGCCTCAAGGTGAAACAGTCTGCAAATCTACGTTCAAGGTGAAGCCAAGGCTAGTCTCCCACGCAAGTACATCCAGCCTCACCGTCCTCCCTCCCTGTCCGACGCAGAGCTGGGGGTCACCCGCCTTAAGTGTGGGTGTGATCCTGACGGTAAGAGTGGAAGCAGCACCGCTTGATAATCAGATCATTGCCGGAACCGACTTCTCCTAAAGACCCTCGTTTTCACACTTTCCCAACCTTCTCCCAGTGCGTCCGTTCAGCCTCAGCCTGACTTATCCAAGGAGCCCGGCGAGAAGGGTGAGCGTCAGGGGAAAGTGGGCAGGCGAGGCCCTACCCCGAAGGAGGTCCTGTCGCTCTGACAATGTGTTAAAGGAAAAACGCCTCATCACAGTCACGTGTAAATAGTCCCCCAATGGTTACACTATCTTCACAAGTCAGATGTACTATTTCCTTCAGGAAATGTCGTTCCATCCAAACACAGCCCCTGGTGAGATTTGTGGGCTGGCTGCCACCGTCAGTAAGTGGGAGATCCTTGGTGCTGCCCCATTCTGTTGGGATGAAAGGGGCCTGCCAGACATCGGAAGGAACATATTTGTGACGGGACTTGCAAGTTTGGGGATAATTTCGGTTTCCAGGAAACGATCAGGTTACCCTGGGGCTCCTCCCACTGCGTTGAAACAGGAGACCCAGAGGCTGGGCTGGGCTCCTGGTCCTTGCCTTCTCCGCCGACGCGCACTCCTGGTGACTCATTCTTCTAGTTGAGCAGCTTCAAGCGCCAGGCGTATGTTGACCTCCACATCCAGGTTTCCAGCCCCCGTCTCTCCGGAGCTCTGCGGTTGCTCACACGGCCCTCTCCTGACGGCCTAGGACGTTCAACCCTCGAGAGCCCGGCCCACTCCCCCGCCCCCCCGACTCCCGCAGGCTCCTCCTGTTTTCGGAAAGTGCAGGTGCTGGGGGCACCCTTGGGTGGCACTCACGCTCTCATGCTCACGCCACATCGCGTTCCTCTGGCAGAACCCCCAGACTCTGGCCGCCCCTGCAGCCAGCTTCGCTCCTGACCTCGCCTGTGGGGTCCTCTCCAACCCGGACGGTCGCCAAGGCCTCCCAATGGGCCTTCCTGACCTCCTCGCGAGCCGTCCTCTTGGCAGGAACTGGAGCGATGAGTGGAAGATGCCAGGTGATGTCTCTGCTGTGCCGAAACCCAGCCCCCTCAGAGTGGAGGTCAGAGTCCTGCCGGGTCCTGCAGGCCTGACGGGATCTGATCCCCGACGCTCTGCTTCACGTTCTGGAACCTTCCCCCGGCCGTCCCTCCTCGGACCCCCGGGTGTCCCTGCCAGCATGGGGGGGCCGTGCTCCTGCTGTTTCCCCCCACACGGGGCTTTACACGCAGACCCCAGGAAGAACACACGCCCGTAGCCCGTCGTCCCTGTTTCAGGCTCAGCTTCGGGAGCTGTCGGGTCTGTAAAGTGAGCCGTATGCGCGCAGAGCTCATCACCTCACTTCACAGGGTCCCGCCCCGTCCCGTCCGTGATCCACCCGAGATCCTGTAACCGTGCCGAGACGCCCTTGTCGGCTCACGGGGCCGAGGCCCCGGGGGACCGTGCACGCGCCAGCCGCCCGCGTTCCCGGGGCTCGGGTCTGTGTTTGCTCCTTGTTCCAGGTCAAGAGGGAGGCTACAGGAACATCCCCTCCCACCCCAGGAATACTACGCAGCTGTTAAAGAGTCCATAACCTACACAGTACACGAAGAAGCAGGCTTCAAGATCCTCAAGGGATGTGATTAATAATATAATTAATAATAAATAATTAATATTTATCAGAGAGATGAGATTATACATAATTTTTCTTCGCCCACTTTCTCAATTTTTGGAGCTTATAGGAGCTTTGTTTCCAAAAATGTCATTTAAAAGTGCCCCGGTCTTGTTAAAATCACACTCTCCCCCTCTTCGCCAAGAGCCCCCTTACACGTGCCAGCGATGGGCGATGGCACGTCACAGCGCGTTTCATCGCAGCAGAAGGCAGGCATGCAGTAAAGCACCCCCGCTACCTGACCACAGGAGGACAAGAGCAGACAGGAGGCGAAGCCGCTATTCACGTGCCCGTGGCGGGGCGTGGAGCAGGGAGGTGCGTGGCCCTGTCCCGCGGAGGCCAAGATGGGGCTGCTCTCTGTGGCCCTGGGGTTGAAGGCGAGCTAAAACAAGCCACCGATTTGAGCCCCCGACTGTGCGCCGTACGTCGTGGTGGCTTCCTCAGGGTCCAGCTGCTAACGGTAATTGGGATGGGGAGCGGCTGGAGGTCACTTCCGTGGAGCAGCTTTCCCCACAGGTAGGCTAATTAAGGGCATAAGCCAGCTTGAAAGAGAAGTATTCCGGCTACTAATGGAGAGCAGGCTTCTAACAGCTTCGATGCCCCAAGTATTAACAATGCATATGCTAATTATAAGCCAGGCTTATTTAGTCCTTAGGGGGCCTAAGGCGCTCTCTTTGGTGACACCTGGTTAACTAGATTTGAATTTCTGTACAAGTTTGAAAGTAATAAAGTCAAACATATTTTAAAAATAACATAACAGAGGCTCTCCACTACCTTGTATTGAATACCGCCCGAATGGTCCAAAACAATGAGGTTTTGGTGTAACATGCAAATATTCTATTCTGAAAACACACTGTGAAGCTTATATAATATTTAGTTTTAATCTGTCTATAAATGGCATTAAATTAAAAAGAGGACAGCATGTAAATATAAAAGGGCTAACCTATCTGTCAGTGGCTTAATAATATAACAAAAATGTTGAGGGCACAGACGCTAAAAAAATCGTAAACTTTTCAGTTGTAGGACTAAAATATTCCTGAATGTGTATTAAAATGCAGTAAGACTATATATGACGAAAAGTATCCATGAAGTCTAAGGTTCTATGTGGCACTGTCCACTAAGGATGTCCGCTTGGCAGTGTGGCTATTGAAATCTGAATTAATAAAACGAAGTGCAGTTAGAAATGCGTTCCTCGGACCCAGTGGCCTCACGCGCTCAGGAGCCGCGTGTGGCTGAGGCTGCCCTCCTGGACATCCCCATCACCCCAGAAAGTTCTGCTGGACAGTCGTGTAAGTGTAGAAACTCATTTTGTAAAGCCAGATCACATTTTCATTTTGATTATTAAGAAAGTATTTGCACTTAGTTTTTTTTTTTTTCCTTAAAACGGTCAGGTAAGAGTGGGAGTTCTCATCTCTCTCTACCATCACAATATTCTCTAATTCTCTTTGAAGGTAGCAGAATTATTGTGGACAGAGAACAGGATTAAGCACCTGGACCACCTGGAGACAACTTAGCAGAATCCACAGGTGTCTGGAACACATCTCTCTTTGTAAAAATGCAAAAAAGAGAGACTAGAATAGAAGGGATGTGATTTTCCTTGAACTGTGGCTCCTGGAAGATCAGGGATCATGCTTAGGGACAGACACACAGATACGTTACATACACAGACGGGGCAAATGCGCAGACAGGTGGGATGGCTCCCTTCGAGCATCTCGGCTCCCTGGCCCTCCCCGGCCCATCAAACGCCCCCCCTTCACCCGCTCAGAGCCAGTCTTTCCAATCGAGAAAGAAACCCGAAGAGGATGGTTCTCTTTCCTGAAATTGCCAGGAAAAAATGCCCTCCAAAATCTTTGCTGATAATTTCCCAAAGGGAGCATCTACTTTATTTCCAGTTTCGCTCATTTTGCTCCAGGGAACTATAAATTAGTGAAGTGTTTACGGGAATAAAACCTCAAATTTACAATTAAAGGCCAACGTAACCTGCTCCTGACTGGTCAGACCTTCATTTCCTTCACAGAAGCAGCTTCTCCTGTAGCTCAGGGCTGGGGTGGTGACCAGCTGCTGAGCTTGAAAGAAGGCCATTTGTCAGAATTGCCCCAGAGGAGCCCAGAATGAAATGAAAATGGGACCAGATTCCCAATAATTAGGAAAGGCCAAATTTAACTAGATGTAATGTTTGGAGAAGACTCAGCCAATTCAACATGTTTTATGAAGGGCCATGTGTCTGGCTTTGAATCCTGGCCTGACAACACAGGCAACAAAATACATGTATTCACGTAAGTGTGTGTTTACACATTGACATACAGCATATTTAAATACATATGTGCATACATTTAAAATACCTTTAAAATGGCAGTATTTAAAATCGTAAGGAAAATATTTTTTCCTTCCGTTCACATGCACCAAATATGCTGTATGTTTTATACTCTTAACTGTATAAAGAAAAGTAATTTTGCAGTTAAAAAATAAATTTATTCAGAGTCATTTTCAAATAGTTTGTGTTAGGTGGATTATTTTAGCTTGGATTAGATGACAAATTGTGTTCTATTTATTTAGAGATAGTATCGTTCAGTACTGTCTGGTCTCTGTATTAAAATTTCACCATTTCAAAACGGAGGAATGGAATGCTAAGAAATATTTCGCGAGGAAGGTCTTTTTCATGGCCTTGCTCTGCATTTAAAACCTTCCGCAAGTTTGTCACGATAACAAACATGAAAATCTCAAGGCCAGCTTTAAGTTAGAAATTCGGCCCCATGTCCGGGGGGGCTTGGGCTCCTGCCTCTCGGGCCAGACACAGCGGCCACTGCCAGCTGGTCTTTAAATGGCCAGTGTATGGACTGTTCAGGTGACAGGAGAGATTGGTTTAGCCCAGAAGACAGCAAGTAAGGCAGGTTGAAGGTGAAATGAGACACGGATGCCAGCTGAATCCACACCTGAGTGCACAAAAAAGGACGCCGCCTCTCCAGGGCGGGGGAGCAGGGGTTGCTGCAGTGAAACCCCTCGACCAGGAGCCCTAAGGAGGATGGTCCGGATCTACAGAGCTTTCACACAAGACTTTAATTAGTTTGTGACTTGGCTGGTAGTGGATCGGGGATCTGGTCCACATTCATCATGTTTCATTTAGTTTCCATGAAAATGGATGATGAGGCACCAACGAACAACTTAAAACTTCAGTTTCTACGAGCCGACGAAGCCCAGACTTTAGGGCAGCCTGTGGGCCCGCCAGCAAATCCCTCATTCGGAGGAGAGAAGGGATCCCTAAGAGCGCAGGGGGCCAAGCCAAGGCACCTTCCCGTGGGGCGGTGCTCGGTATGACAGACTGCCTGCAGTGAGCCTTGCTTGGCCCGGACGGCTGGCTCCCCTCGGCTTCCACCCCGACCCCGGTCCCCTGCCCGGACCATGCTCCCCGCAGCCGGCTCGGCCCGGCCCCGACCGCACGGCCTCCCCCCGGCCTCCGTGCGTCCGCCTCACGCGCGCCTGGACCAGCTGGGCTCAGGCCCCGGCCCACGACCTCCGCTCCCCAGCCGCCCCCCAGCCCCGCTGGTCCGCCTCCCAGGATGCCCTGCACGGGACTGGCCATGGGGCCTCGAGGGCAGAGATGGTGTCTTATCTCTGGGTGCGGATTACAAGTTTTTAAAACGGAAGAATGAAACGGCTCCGTTTATGGTTTTCCGGGAGGTGCCCTCTCCCGGCTTTTGCTTCCGACTGAAGCTCAGGGACTTTGCAGAACACCCCTCTTTACCGAGGGG
Source organism: Physeter macrocephalus (assembly GCF_002837175.3). Lineage (NCBI taxonomy): Eukaryota > Metazoa > Chordata > Mammalia > Artiodactyla > Physeteridae > Physeter > Physeter macrocephalus. Next base: position 26,493,618 of record NC_041225.1, read on the forward strand.
ATGTGAGCACAGAGGGGCGGACATGATTCCCGGGGCAGCAGAATGCCGCCCCCACGCTGACGGCGACAAGCAGACGCGAGAACACCTGTGCTGGCCCGCGGATGAACACGTGCACACCTGCATACCCTCACACACACGTGCACACACGCACACATGCACACACATACGCTGCAGAAGCACGGCAGGGAGAGCCCAGCTCCCAGGCACCCCTTTCTGCAATCCCCGCCCACCCCCGGGGTTCCAACGGATGTAACTGCTGCGGTGTCTTTCTTCTCTTTATTTTTCTGTCTAAATTAAAGGACTTGCTATAAAGTCCTCCAAAGCCAGAGGCTCAGAAGATTTTGGAGTGAATTAAGGTTCTCCTTATCTCAGGCAGGTCACAGAAGTCATTAAGTAAACGTTAAACTAACGCTCACGTTTCCCTGCTTTGAATTCTGCTTATGCTTAATGTGGTCACAAAACCCAGCAGTTTAGCACGAGCTGTGGGACTTGTGTGTGTTGCCGTGGCAATGATGACACTAACTGACCGTCCACAGTGAGCCGGGTACCAGGAGTCTCCCGTTTCACAGGTGAGGACTCGGCGCCCCCCTGACGGGAGAGGCCGGTCTCTGCGTTTTGTTTTGCACAAAGAGTTTATTGACACAAAGCTGTGTCCTTGATTAGCCAACTTCCGTCCTACACCTGTGCCTTTCTTTGATGACCGAAGTCTGGTTTCTCACTCTGCAAACTTCCTCATAACCTGCACCCAATCCTGGAAGATGGTGGAGAATAAACAAACCAAAGAAAAACACACCTAGACTGCATTCAAATACTGCCAGAGAACTCGACAGATGCTTTTGTAAAGCACAGATCCCTTTATAAAATAAATTAAATATCAACGTTTTTCTTTTAGCTTTGTTTTGTTTTTGGTTGATTTGCATGTGAATATGGTTAAAGGTGATTAAAACATAACCCCAAACTCAAACCCCTGGAACTCTCCCTTAATAATCTGGGTCTGGGACTTCCCTGGTGGCGCAGTGGTTAAGACTCCATGCTCCCAATGCAGGGGGTCCGGGTTTGATCCCTGGTCAGGGAACTAGATCCCACACGCCGCAACTAAGAGTTCACATGCCACAAGTAAGGGGTCCGCAAGCCTCAGCGAAGGAGCCCTGGAGTCGCAACTAAGGAGCACGCCTGCGGCAACTAAGACCCGGCGTAACCAGATAAATAAATATTAAAAGAAGGGATTTAAATAACGTGAGTCTGATGTCGGCTATTAGAAAGAGAAGAAGCAGGAAGGGAGATTTCTGGCGGATCCAGTTACAACAGCCAACAACCCAATGACACTTGGCAGCTGGGCCAGCATCCAGGGAGGTGGGCCCTATGACGCTACGTGGCTAAGTCCGCCTGTTCCAGAAGCGGAGAGAAGAACCCAGGCCTTCCCCGCAAACCCTCCCTGAATAAGAAACTCAGCGAACCCAGGCCTGAGCCACGCGGCATTGCTTTATTCACTGTATGTTTGTGCATTCATTCACGGGAGTGTGAGTGTGTGTGAGTGTGTGTGAGAGCTTGTGCGTGTATGAGTGTGTGAGTGCATGAGTGTGTGAGTGTATGTGAGTGTGGGTGTGTGCACGTGAGAGTGTGTCAGCATGTGTGTGAGTGGGTGTGTATGTGATTGTGTGTGTGTGTCAGTGTGTGACTGTGTGTGTTTGTGTGAGCGTGTGTGTATTTGTGTGTGTGTTGTGTGTGTGCACGTCGTGTGTGTGTGTGTGTCTGTGTGTGTGTGTGTGTGTGTGTGTGTATAACTGGAGTCACCCTCAAACATCCTTATTGTAGAAGTTTTCCTATATTGTGCTCCCCTAAATTTCCTATATGGGACTTATTTTAAATTGACCCTACTCATGGTTAAATGAAAATCTATCTGCCGCAAGCTGTATTTCTTAGGGTATTTTTAGAAAAATGCCGCAGTGCAAACTTTATCAACATTTGACAGATGTTGAAATAGAAACTGTGGGACGAGGTTCTTCCTGGGGGTGACAAAACCCCTGTGAACAGTTTTCCACGACTGCTGGTCACGCCCCACCTGGAAGTTTAGCTTCACGGGACCCAACCCCCGGGTTAGTCCCCTGTGTGGGTTATGAGAAAACACTGCATTAGACCTAAACCTAAAAGCTTCAGAGAAAGAAACTCAGGAGTTGTATTTTTATGTAGTTAAGCATAAACCTTTAATTCTCCATCGAAAACCAACACCCCTAAAGGGATACTAATTTTGAAACGGTAGCACGAAATGTGGAAAAGGCGCTTGGGCCAAGTGTGGTGACGGCCACTTACTGACGGAGCTGCCCAACTGCCCGGACTCAGTTTCCACATCTGAGAGGTGGGTCCAAGCCCCCCCACCTTCTCCAGGGCCAGGCGCGCAGAGAAGGCTCCAAGCCTCGGCTAAATCTCAGGTGTGCGTTGCTCACCGGGTCCCAGCAGGTCATGTCTATGGTGTTACATGCGCCCCAGATGCCCGAGGCTGGCGCCCTTCTCCCCCACAGACACTCACACGTATACACTAGGTGTGTCAGGTGGCCCTGCTTCTGCAGAATAAAATGATTTTCTAACTGAAAGGAGGGCGTCCGAGGGGTACTCCTTGAAGTGAAAGATCATGTATCACATGCCTCCCCCAACGTGAGGGCCAGAACCTCAGGATAACTTCTGCCGTAAGGAGTTAACTGTACAGAGGGGTCCACACATCCTTCCACGCGGAGACACGTCCTCTGTGAAGGCCACAGCCCTCAGTCCACGGCACTTGTAATTCACAAAGTCCCCTGGATTTACTGCTGTGAACCCGGAAGGCGGAAGATGGTAGAAATGAGGATTAGTTCTCAGAACCTGGCATGCAGTGAAAGCGGGTGAACTTCCTGCACCCCAAAGAGCGGAAGCTGTCGGCAGACTGAGGCTCTATTTGACCCTCTGGTAAATAATCCTCCCAACGCCAGCACGACATGCATGGCTGAAGAAATGAGCCCTCGGAAATTCTAGAAAGAAGGAGCCCTTAGAGAAAAGTCATATCTTGGCCTAAGTTCAAAATTTTAATTCTTTGATTTAAATAAATGTAACCAGGTTTTAAACAAGGGTTTTTTTTTTTTTTTGAGTATGTGGTTAAAATTCCTCTATGTCTAAGGTGAAAATACCTGGGAGACATGCCTCGGAAAGACAGAACACACGAGAACTATTTAAATGTCAGAGAACCCAAAGGAGGACCCCACCCACCCCACGAGGATTAAACCAAAGGTGAAGAAGTGAAGAGAACCAGGGACAGACAGTTAATTCCTTCTCCTGCAAGGACCCTCATTAACCACAGGGATTCTGGTTCTATCAGACAAAGACAGGAATAACAAGGGAGAATCTAAATGTGGCCAACTGAGTATAAATGGAAGCCAGTTTGGGGGCCTGTTTTTAGACCTAATTGCCTCTGATTTAAGTCAGTTTTTAATCGGTTTAAACCAGTCATGGAGGTGGCTAAAACACCTACATCATGCCCGTGTCTGTGCTGATCTCGCATCTGGAAGTAGGAGAAAGAATTTCTGGCTGGGAGGATGTGGTTTCTTAAAAAAAAAAAAAAAAAATAGGCTGAGGACGATGTGATGTGATTTGCAAGTTCTTTCAAGTTGCTACTTCCAGGGGATCTTAGCCAATGAAACTTTGAGAGAAGAAACTTCCCTCACGTTAGGTAGAGTCCTCACCAAAGAAATCACATTCATTTGGACAATTCCATTCTTTTTTTTTTCTTTCCTGGCCTGGGGTCTCAATGAACACGTCACAGTCAGGAGTCCTCTAAGGGGGGCGGCTATTCCTGGGCATCTATGTAGCATCATAAGCATCAGCCTGAGCGGGTCTGCTAGTCTCGGGGCCCTGGGTCGCGGTCGTCTCGGGTCCCCTCGCCTGCCTCTGGGGCTCCCTCCACCAGTGCTGTCACCTGCCTCTGACCCAGCCACCAGCCTGTTTTCTACGCCAGACGGACCAGGGACAAGAAAGCAATAGTTGCAGAGACCGAATGATATTCACGAACACATTACATTTTAATACAGGTTCAGTTTACATATTGTACATAATTCGACAACACGATCGGCTTCTTTTTAAGACTATCCCACATGTGCTGTTCTGGATGAGAATGGAGCAAGGTCTTATCTCAGGAAGTTTAAGAGGATGGAGGACCCAAGACCCAGAGTGTATCTGGCAAAACTCGTCTGTCTGAGATCAAGAATGTCCTGTTAACGGCCAACTAACAAAATTCAACATCAGAAGTGACAAGAGGAACATTCCCCGGAGGTTCTATTTCTTAGCTGATGCAGAAGTGAGAAACATTTTTGAGGCAACTGGGACCCACTTCCTAAGGTGTCTCTATGAAGAAGTGGAGATCACTGCATCGCACAAGGACTCTCTCAATCAGGCAAGAGGCTGTGCAGCGGAAATTGACCAAAGCTCTTGAAATACATATGTAAAGAATAAGCTATTGAAAAGGGCACATGCATGAATTATTCTAGAGAAAGCAGTTGCAAATCCTAAAGGGATTCATCTCTGCTCCTGTGCACAGGAGAGCCTTTGTGACCCGCATGAAAAAGCTGTCATCAATTAAAAGATTAAAGGAAAAAAAACCACATTAAAATATATGGTTCCCTCAGCTGAGAAAGACTTATCATCGAGTAAAAAATGGTCATTCAAATATCAGACTATTTATAGTAGACATGTAAGTGAAATCCCTAGTTTTGAAGATCCATTCTTAAAAACAAATCATTTCAGAAAATTTGTCAAGTTTGGATTTCCCAGCAAAAGGGTCAATTGAGGTGGGATTCACTCGCTGCAAAGACAAGTTGCAGGTGACTGTGGCCTTTAGATCAGCGTAAATCAGGAGAAGCCATCGCCCTCTGGAAGATACTCACCTCCCACCCCCGCCCCCAGGAGGAGGCAGGGAGGGAGGGAGGAACAGACGGCCCGACGCCGCCCAGGAGGACCTGAAAGGCCCCCGGACACCCCACTCCGAAGGTGCAGATGGTGCGGACCGTCACACCATCTTCCAGGAAGACACGACAAGAAGAAAGTGCCAACACCGGAGGAGAAGCAGGTCTGCCTGGGACTTCAGAGCAACACACGCTTCCAAGCCCAAAGTCAGAGGATGCAAAGCCATGAAAACCAGACCCATCAGAAGCCTCCCGTGGTCTCTGGGGTCTGGAGGCCGCCGAGGAGCCAGGCCAGATGCAGGTCTCGCCCACAGGCTGTTGCCCTGTTTACTGCGGGCCTGTTGGAACTGGAGATGGCAAGGCACTCCTCGTCAGGAGAGTCAAGGGAAGCTGCCAGCTCTGATGTCAGCCAAGCTCCAAGTGCCGTTAACCACGTTTGGATCGTGAGGGGAATATGGTTTCAAGCCATGGAAAAAGGAGGTCTTAACACAGCGGCCTGGGTGGTTCTTGCTAATTCTGTCCATTTGAGGTTCTAAAAGCTATTTGTCCGTCAGGCGCCGCGAGGACGGCTACAGACTTTACAGCTGTTAAGTAAGAGGACGACCTCCTGGTGTTTACACGCCATGAAGAGAACCCCCAGGGTCTCGTGCCGGAAGGGCTAGTTCAGTAGGTCACTGAACACGAGCAGGTGAGCTATGGCGCTAGGGCCCTGGACAGGGATCCTGTAAAAAACGACACGGCGTGAAACGGAACCCGCACTCTGCGGATGCCCTGGTCTGTCTCGAGGGAGTGGGGGCACGGGGTGGGGTCCTTGGGAAAGGGATCCAGCAGGGTCTGAAAACAGACTCTTCTCTGCATTGGAGATAAAGCCGTTTCCAAACAAAGTGGAAGCCGAGCAATCTGACGTGATGATATTTATAACAGGCCAGGTAATTAAAAACAATTATTTGGGAATCTTGGTTTCATTATGTAGTGGAATGTTCAAGCCTTGCCCTTCTTTCCTTACAGACACCTGAATATCCATTCTAACTAGATGACCAAAGGTCTTAATCTGCTGTCTATGGCTTGGACTGACTTCTTCCAAAACCTGTCTAGTAACTGAATATGGATGTATATATGTGCATACGTATGTGTGTGTGTGTGTGTGTATATATATATATATGTATTTATACGTATATATACGTGTGTGTATATACACACACACACACACACACACACACACACAAAGAAGAAAACCCTTAGTCTGGTGGTGTAAATGTAGCTGACCAGATTCATGCTGAAAAGACAGAGAAAGTTACAGGCTCAGAGGAGAGAGAGGGCCGTGTTGTCTGTGCCTTGGTAAAAGCCTTAGTTAACTGTGAGTTATCCCTGCCCTAAGGACTCTCAATAGCTATAACCACAGTAAACTGAAGGAATTAGCTACGGTCATGGTGGGTTTTTGTCATTCGTGCTATTTAAATATCCATTTTTAAAGTGATCATATTAACTACTGACTTTTAAGAAATCAATTTTTGACTTTTTACATTACAGTCAATCAGTTCCTAAAAGTCTGAGTAACTCTGTAAAACCTCCCTTCCACGTGCATATGCATATCTGGAGAGAAAATACCTACGCTTTAGAAAATTCAAGATAGAAGAAGGATACGATACGAAAAAGCTGGAGGTAAATGAGAGGGAAAAGGCCGATGGATTGTCCAGAGGAGTGACTAAAATCCTGAAGACCAGTCATGTGTGCTGAATTGAGGCGCTGACGCACACAGGTGGCTTTGTAAAGACATTTTTTCTTTTCAAACGACACGTCCTTTTTGTTACTACCAAGTGAATAGATTTTAGAAAGAGAAAGATTTTCATTAAATCTTACTTGAGTTCTTGTGAGCTGGTGGCCAGCATACTTCGAATGCTTTTGTCAGCCAGCGGGCAGCCCGACAGACTGTAAGACAGGGCGGAAGAGTCAGGTGAGTAGCCCCGAGGCCCAGCTTACGTTCCCGAACAAACACAACATAAAACTGAAATTAAAAAGTTGAATGCAGAAAAGCGATGGGGCAAGTGCTGTATATTGAATTTTGTTGGTATAATTAACTAATTCATGTTTACCTAGAAATTTAAGGAAACATGTCTTTCCAGAAACTTTAAAAAATAAGATTCAAATATTTGTGCTCTTTGGTCTCAATGTTTGTAAGTCGTTTTCCAGATTCAGGTAGTTTGTTTCAAAATAAAAGACATTATACAACACGTCAATTAGCATGCTTTTGAAGGTCAACATATAGCACTTAAAGGGGTGACACATAATTCAACGTTTGTACTTGGACAGCATTGTTGAGGTAAGCTGAAAACAATAAATTGAAAAGACAGAATCCACCATGAGAAAAATGAAGGCACACCTTCTATGTGAGGCGTAATTACCAGTCACATGACCACTCCCATCACACCTTGGTGTTGGACATCTGCCACCAAACAAAAACAAAAACAGCCAAAATAGTAAGTATGTTTCAAAAAAAAAAACTTGAAAAAAGTTTCATTGTTTCCAGTTTAGCTGCAATGTCTGCACAGGGATTTAAGCGCCCTGAAGAAAAGCTGCAAAATGCACGGGATTACATGGAAATGATGTCTCCATAACACAGAGCATCGCTCAGAACAAGCGCGTCCACGGCTGGCCTCTCGCTCTACCCGACTGGCAGTTGGGGACATTTGTACGCTGCGCATGTCGCATGCTCAAACGGCAAGGCATATACAGACCCGGTTTAAAGATAAGCCAAAGAAAGGGAAGGTTCAGAAGAGTGATAATTTCACCTCACGTCATGCTTACGTTATCAAGTCCTTCTTGCTCTCCTTGCACTGGGGGTACTTGGGCTTGGGGCTCGGGATGGTCACCTCCCCCGGGTACCTTCTTTCTTCCAGAGCCTCCTGGAAGGGATCCAAGTCTTCCGGCTGCGGGCAAAACACAGCTTCAGGGCCACACCAATGACGGCTGGATACACAGACCAGAGGCTGCGTCCCCCCGGGGGATGGCTGTCCTGCATTGTCCACGTCTCCCAACCTTACCCTTAAAGTCACGATGCCCCCTCATCCTGAGGATGCAAACCCAACTTCGTTCAAAGAGTATCTCTCTCTTTGGGGGACTTTAATTTCTCATCACTTGCTCTAAATGCCTAAAATTAGGGTAAACTGCCAGTGGGCAAATTCAAATTCCTTATTCAAATTCCTGAAGCTGTACCGACAGGAGGGACAGAGAAGCGGTCTGGCAGCCAGAGAGGCTGCTCAGTGGACCTTGCTCACCTGGGTTTAAGACCTACGGCACTTTATCCAACATCACTGGGCAGAGCTTAAGCATTATACCCAAAGATATTTTAGACTGGGGCTTCTAACAATCTTTGGTAAGTATTCTACACTACAGAAGTATGTGCTTTAAGTCCCAGGGCAAGGGAAGACCAGTTTAGACTGACGTTGTGATTTTAGAATACTCTTAGGCAACATTTTTTTTTTTTTTTTAAATAGAATGTATCTACTTTGGCTAATTGGGGCCCTTGCAGTAACCTAGAAGTTCCTACAGGTGGCGATGTTCAGCAAACGTGTTTCTTGAGTGCAAGGGTTTTCACTTGTGTGACACCTTATGATGGAAATACTGCTGTCCTTTTATGGGGGCTTCATTTTAATTAAAATAAATTCGAAGATTCTACTACCATGCCTTATTTGGTAGTAACGATTTAACACTGTAGGAGAAAAAAAATACTTTGGAATTTAGCTTGCCACTCAGATTCTATTCTCCTTTAAGATGCCTGGATACTTAAATCAGTTTGAAGAATAAGCATAATAAGCTTTTGATGTAATGGCCTTATAAACAGGTGCCTTCCCTGCCAATTCCTACAAATAGCTAATGTTTCCCTTTTCTCCACCTCCCTGTTTCTGTAAGATGCTATTGCTTGGATGGTGGTCTCCCTATTGTGTTCAAAAAGAATTTTCATTTTTCAGAGAATAAAGAAGATGTCCTAATTTTCAGAGTTGAACACTGGAGGAAAAGTCAGTCAAATAAAGAACATTTTTTTCATTTATTTTCTTAGCCTAAAGGATAACTATTTTAATGATCTGAATTTGAAAATTGTAACTACTTCAAACATATGTTCTTGACATAGGTGTTTTGGTAATATTATAGTCAACAAAGATTTAGGTGACTGTACTAAAATGATTTGTTCTAGGCTGGGGTAGGTAGGCTCTTCTGCGTATTTTAGGTTTCTTAGAGAACAGATCCCTGTCCTTTGTTTCAATGAGCCAGCTAATTAACCGCACAGAATTAATCATTTTAAGTATTTAAGAGTCTCATTATAATTCCCTACCTGCAAGGAAAACCCTGCATTCTATCAATTTATCACCCAGAAAAAACGAACTAGTACGCTGTTTACACATTTTCCTACAGAAATCGTTTGCAACAAAACACACTTGTTAGAAAATAAAATTCATCATTTAAAGGAGGCAATGGTTAGTTTCACTCTGATCAGTGTTAGTGCCAAATCTCTCCTGGGTCAACCAAAAATGTCTTCTAAGCCCTAGTCAGCTAAAGGTCATTTTTCAAGAGGAGAGACATTTTCTGATAAGGCGTGTGCCAAGGGCATTTTCCCTCAGTGGTGCCAACTTCACATGCTGAGTGGACGGGGTAGGGGCGGCAGTCGGTGAAAAGGACATACAGTAATCTCTTTGGGCTCATCCTCATCTATCCTCCGGGGCTTCATTTTGGTGTAGTCCACGGGCAACTCCCAGCAGTCTCCCTCGCTCAGCTGGAAGCACCGGCTGTTCATCACCGCCTGCTGCTGGGGGGACATGGGCTCCAGGGGCGTCAGGATGGGGCAGCAGCCCTCTCGCGGCCGCTGCTTGTTCATGCTCAGGTCCAGGGTCCCGTTCTCATCCACCTCCATGTCAGGGTTCTGCGGGACAGAAGAGGACACAGGGACCATGAGAGTCCATCTCCCAGACCACAGCCCTGCCTTCCGCCAGGACACAGTTCAAACTGGGAACTGCTCACTGCAGTCTCACGTGCATAAGCGCCCAAGGCGCGCGCACGTGGTCCCCCATCTGCCTTGCTCCCCACGCGCAGCTGGGAAGTTGGCTGGCAGAGGCATATGCACGCTTCCGTCTCTCTGTTATCTACTAATCACCCATCGGTCTCTCGCCCTCTTGTCTCTTATCGACTATCTATCATCTCTCTATCACTTACCTATCAGAGATCTATAGGTTTTCTTCCTAATACATTTCTGCCTTTAGAAATAAGCCTGGCCAGAAGAAAAACAAGTGCCTAATTTCAATTCTATTCCAGTTCAAAGACCTCTTAAGAGATCAGAAATGTATGTGTGTGTACAGATTATGCATAAATACCTAAAAATGTATATATACTTAAAATTCTCCTTTAGTTTCACTGACGCTAATACTCCAAGACTTGGAGTGGAGGAAGACACAAGAATTTAGAAGACTGGAGGAGAGGAACTAGAATTTACTTTCTCTTTTTTTTTTTTTTCCATTTTTTGGACAAATATTTATTGAGTCCTGTCAGGCACAGGCTCTGGCGTATAGAGTAGGAAACCAAACCAAACCAAACTCCCCACATAAAATTTACTTTCTAATGCAAAACCTATGCCGGAGAGAGACTTTTCCGTTTTAAGCAGGAAGAGGTGCAAAACCACACCCCAGCGCCCACCGCCGCAGTGATCACGGGCTGACCTGCTGCTCTACGGTTCAGCAAACAAGCAATTTAGTTCACCAGCTTTAGAAACAACGAAGAGAGGTACAGGGTGTTTTTTTGTTTTGTTTTGTTTTTTATGATGCTTTAAACAGATCAAGAATTCCTCGAGCCTGCCTCTCAGGAGCAGGGAGAGAAGGAAAGGGCAGATGGAGGACAGAGTAAGAAAAATCAAAACCCCTGACGATCCTCCATTTTTTTTTTTTTTTTTCCCAGAGAGTTACACTCTCTTGAGCAATTTGATTTCAGAGCTGGCGTGAAACCTGCTGCCTACTCAGATGTCTAGCAGCTCTTTCCTCTGAATGTAATAGCGGAGGGAAGATGCTTGGAATGAAAACCCCATCCTTTGGGCTGTTACCTTGATAAATTATAGCATGTTATTCTGCCTGAACTCTTCTTGTCAAAGTGCACTCCTGGTTTCCAGCTTTCGTACTAACTTAGCCTTCATCGTGTTGGATTCTAATTCTGTCTGTCTTAGTTTAAATTTAACAAAGTGAAAAAAACTGGAAGGGGTTACTGTCTTTTTTTCCCCCTTAAACAGAATCTCCTCCATGCCAGCCTCGCATTTTAGCAGCCCTGATCTCCACGGAAACTGCATGCCCCTGACACTCCTCCAAAATCTAGGAATAAAAATACTAATAGAGAAGAAAGCATTTGCAAAGCATAAAATTACTGACCTTTCTCCACTCACACAAATTACACTTATCGCTAACAACTACGGTCAGTGCTGTGCGCTCAGGCGCGCGGCCCAGCGGCACGAGGCGACGGAGGGGCCCTTTGCTCTGGAGAGGAGGCGCGGGCCGGCGTGCCCGCTCACTGGCCCGGGAGCACGACGCGCCCGCGCCGCCTGCGTCGCCGGCCCCCTAGTGGTCTCGCCGGGCAGCCCTGCGCGCTGCGGCGGCCGCCACGGCCCCCTCTCCTGCCCGGAGCCCCTTGACGAGGAACCGCCCTAAGTATCGCTCGCCGTTTTGGCAGCTATGCTGTTTTGAACTAATGGAAGCCGGCTGTAATTGCCTGGCTGGGAACCCGTGGGGAACGGGATTTCTGCGCTTTCTTTGTTCCCCAGGGCTGGGCGGGAGGGAGCAGTCCTGCGTTTCCTCTGACCGCGGCGCTGCCCCCCGCCCCGCCTCTGCTTAAGGTCCAGGGCGCACGGCTCCTGGAGCTTCCTGTTCTCTGGGCAGCTCTCGGAACCGCCAGCAGGGGGGCGTGGTGTCCTTCTGTTTCCAGAAGTGACTCTGGGTCCCAAAGAGGAGGGTCCCAAATGGACACGTTAATCTAAAAGACCTGGCGATTTCTCCTGGTCTGCAAGGTGCGTCCCCAGGACCCCGCGCGGCCGGGGGGCGGAGGTGGGGACGCGCCGAGGCCCCGCCCCGGCCCGGGCCGTACCCGCGCGGCGCACAGGTCCTGCGGCTTGGTGGACAGGTTCTGCGGCATCTCGCGGCAGCGCGTGGACAGGTTGAGGATGGCCGTGGCCGCCATGTGCGCCGCCTCCATGTCGTGCGTGTAGTCGAAGCTGCTCTTGCTGCACGTGCTGCTGGCGCTGCTGCCGCCGCCACCGCAGCTCAGGTTGCTGCTGCTGGGTGCGTAGGTGCTGGCGGCACTGCTGCCAGGGCTGGCGTCCTTGCAGTACCGCTTCGCTGGGGAGACAGGGGACAGGGATGACTCGGGGCCCCCGCCCGGGGCCACGGCAACAGAAGAGCCGCCCGCGCCGCCCGCCGCCCACGCCGGCGCGCAGGTACCCGGGGGACGCGGCACCCGCCGGCCCGTGTTTCCCGAACGAAGAAAGTCTGGCTTTCCCCCCTTTTTTCCTTTTTTCACGTGCGGTACGTTTGGACGGGCAGAGCTGGGGACCAGCGGGAAGAGCGCACAGGGCTCTCAAGCGGGAGGCAGGGGGCCCACTGCGTAACCATTAAGGGCGCGCTCCGGGTCGGGGAGCGGCCACCAGGATGTGGGGAGCGCCTGGCCGCACCAGCCTGATCACCGCCGGAGGGAGGCTCCCCTTATGGCCGCTCATCTGCTCGCCGGGGTGACGGGGACCCTGTAGACCCCTCATCCCGCTAGAGACCGGATGATCCGTCCGGCCGCGAGGGCCCACAGTGGCCATTTGGGGCTCACTGTCCTGTGCAGGTGACCCAGCTGAACAGGTAGGGCCTCTGCGGGCCTGCGGGCACCTGCGCTTCGGGGAGTGGCATTCCCGTCAGGGTGCAGGCGAGACCACGGCAGAAACCCCTTCCCTCTGTGATTCCGATAAAGAGCCCCCCGGGGCGAGGGCCGGTGACGGGGAGAGAACCGCACACACGTGCGGACTCACATACGCCAAGGCAAATGCTCCGGCGTTCAGGGAGGGCTTCGGGGACGGGCAGACGCCCGTGTGCCGCCCGCCCGCAGCCCCGCCCTTCGTGCGGAACGACCGTCCTCCACACGCCCCAGCTTCGCTTCCCGGGTCCTTCCGAGCAGCCAGCCTCCCCAACAGTCCAGCAGGCCCTCAAGAGCAAGTGTGGTTTCTAGAGCTGTTCACAGGCTCCTCTGACACAAGGACGGGAAGATGATTGCTGGATGATTGATTAGGATGGGCCCTGGTCGTTAAAGGCACAGGATGCCCTTGGCTTAGGGGTCAGCAGCTCACCTGACCCTGCAGAGGGAGGAATTGCTCTGAGGGGAGAGCCTGCAGGGAGCCAGGAGACCCTTCTGCAGCACCGGCAGCCTTCCGGCAAGCCACCTTTCGTGCGGCACGGGCGTCTCAGCACCTCCTTCCTGCCCACTCAGGTATGGTCTGGAAGCGACCACAACCTCACAGACATCACGGTTGGTCATCACAGCACCACCAAGAACTGCCCCAAAGCACCCTATTCCTATACAAGTGATGGAAGAGCTAAGCTTTCACTATTGATACCTTTTGGCCTTGGACGGAAGACTGAGCTTTCCTGACATCAAGGACGTGGCTTGGCAATGCTCTGAGCACACGGTGGCCTCGGGGAAGCTGTCGCCTTGTCGCTGCCCCTCACACGGACCCGGAGGCCACTTCCACACCCTCAAACCCGCCCAACGCGAAGAGTAACTCGTGAGGGAGTTACTTCTGTTCTGCCAATCAGAGTCAGCTGAGCCCTGAGGACCAGCCCTCACCCTGTCCGTGTGTCTGTCCTTCCCTCCTCTCTCCTCCGTGAAAGTATCACGGCAAAGCAGCAGCCAGAGCAGTGGGGGAGACGGGGGTCTCACGTCTGAGCAGAGACCGGGGCGCCGGGGGCGGCGTGCAGGGGGACCTGCCCACTGGGGTCTGTAAACCGACCGGGGCAGCAAGGCCACTCCACAGACCCTCCAAACTGACTAAAGTTTGCGGCTTTACATCGTTTACAATTTTGTCATAAAAATAGGAATATAAAAGCTGCGGGAGAAATGATCTAACACTTACGAGGGATTTTTTCCCCTAGTGAGGGCTAGACACTGGGTCGGTAAAAGAAATCTGGTCCACATAAATAAGGAAAAAGTTTTGTTTTGAAATGAAGGAATTTCAGTTCCTAAAGCAAAGTAAACAGGACACGTGTGTCTACGCAGCAGATTGCAGCAAAGTTCTGGAAAGTGCCTCTGCTTTACCAAACATTTAAATCAAAAGATTCTACTTCTCCTGGATTACGCTGAGTTGATGGGACTCGTCCAGAATTTTAGCAGGTGACGGAACTGTGGACAATTTATTGACGGGCCTGTCAGCTCATGCGACCCAGGAGGAAAGTGAGGACAGCATTCATTTCACAAGCATCCTTTCACTAAGGGCCATCAATCACGTACTACTTTGTTCCAAAAGAAAATGAGTCTCTATACTTCAAGTCTCTTGGGTAATGAAGGTCTTTGGTTTTAATAATTGTCGCCTGTTTGTAAGATATTTACGAAACCGTTAGTGTCAGTAATTTTTATGACCAGTCACAGTTCCTGGGGCTGCTGCGTGGACACCATGGGGGCGCCGCAGAGCGGCGGGGGGGGCATTGGAAGGCCCTTGTTGCTCCTGCCACACCTCCTGCCCAGAACTGAGGAAGCCCCCCACCCTTTAACAAAGGCAAAACGCACCTTCTTTTTCTTTCCACTCACAGAGCTATTTTCAATCAAAACTTTTTCCAGTCAATGTGCAGACAAAATGTGTTACTGTCCCTGCAGACACCAGCACATCACTGAACTCATGCGATGGAACTGCTTTCCTTTAGAATGACACCCCTGCATTTACAGCATCAGAGGTCCTCCCGACCTCACACCGTACTGAGAGATACCTCTTCAGGTACCCTGCCCTCTCGTGCAGGAAAAAGAAGAACGGCATGGGGTTTATAGTGATGAAATATGACAAATGAGAAAAACAAAACAACCACCTTCCGCCTTATTAATCTACTCTGCCTGTAAGAGTCTTACTAAGTGGGTGCGTCTCACTTTCTTCTGAAATAACATTTCCTGTAGGGAATAGATAACTCTGTCCTTCCAATCTGAATTTCCACGAAAAGCAGACAAAACCGAACACGGCCCAGAGATGCGCCTCCTGAGGAATTGCGCGACCGGACGGGGCCTGGCCCCGTTAGGCCTGGCTGGACTCAGGGGTCCGTGCCGCGTAACTTGTAGCAGCGACTCCTAGTCTTTACGTGGGTCCATGGCTGTGCTCTCCCGTAAGGAAACTGAGATACAGATGCAGAGTCCTAAGCGGAATAAAAGCCGCTTCTTCGTGAGAATGTCCTGTTCGGTGACCTCTGAAGGCAGTTTGCTCACGCGGCTTCTCGCGTCTGATCACAGTCCGGGTTCTTGGTTGGGTCTCGCACGCGCTCGCTGGCTGAGCGTTCTCCGCGCTCTCCTGTCGGCCCTGCTGGCGCCGGCCTGTGGGGTTCGGGGCTGACCCTCAGGCGCGTGCGCCTGCGCCCCTCATTCTGCGCAAGCAGCTCTAAGGAGGTTGGGAGGAGGCCGCTGAGTGCGGGCGGGCGTCTGTCCGAGAGATCTGGCTGTGGGAGAAGCTTCTGGAAGCAGAGGTGAATGTGGGAGAGCATGGGGGCAGGAGAACGGGGGTGGGAGAGCAGGTATTCCCAGGAGAAGCTGGCCTGGTGGCAGGAGGTGGGGGAGGGCGGGAGGCCCAGCCCAGAGGATGGGTCCTGGGCCCCCGGAGGGCCAGCCCGGGCCACCCGGTGATGAGGCCTGGCCCAGGGGAGGGCAGACAACGGTGGGTGCGGTGGGCATAGCAGAGACAAGGCTTTGGGGGAGCAGAGGGGGCTTCAAAGAGGAGCAAGAAGTGTTGAGCTCAGGAGAATTTAGAAGCTGGGAATAACCAAGAGGGGGCTCGTGAGAGGGGCCCATTCAGGGCTGGGAACTTCTAGGTTTTAAACAAAGCCTGAGGGTGGTGATAAATTGCCCAGAGACACAGCGGAGATGGCTTAGACCCGCTCGGAAAATTTTTCTGTGAAGGACCTGGCAGCGGTCGAGCCTTGGCGGCCACGGGGTCTCTGCTGGGACCGCACACCCGGCTGTTGTCCCGGGAAACAGCCACCGGCCATACGGGTGATATGACCCTGCGCCAGTAAAACTGCTCTGAACGCCGAGATTCTAATTCTCCTTCTTCTGTTGTTTTCCATCTGTTTTAAAGTGGAAGGGCCATTCTTAGCTCACCATAAAACATAGACATGGGGGGAGAGGCGGGGGAGATGCCGGCTTGGGGCTCCCGGGGGGAAGGGCCTCCCGGCTTCCCTTGGGCGTCACCTCCTGCACACGGTGTCTGTGTCCTCCTCCCCGAGGCAGGCGACCCAAAGCTGTCTCCACAGTGCCTCAGGCTCACCCTGTCCCTCCTCTCATGCATCTGAAGTTCAGCCTCACCAGCCTGCTGGCAGCTCCCACTCTCCTGTGGGTTTCCTGCCCTCTAGGAATTTCCACTCAAGCTTCGTGACCAAGTTTAAAATTTGCCACTTTGGTAAAGCTCATGCTAATTCCTCCAGGAAGAATGGACGCCTTACTTCACTGTACCTGAGTACGTGTTTCACTGTCTTCTCTTGACCCACAGTCTCTTCCTTGAAACTTGTTATAGAGAAAGAAAGAAGAGAGAGATGATGGATAGATAGGTGGGGCCATGGATGGAGGGAGGGAGGGAGGGAGGGAGGGAGGGAGGGATAGATCTATAGACAGGTGGATAGACAGGTAGATGAGACAGACAGACAGCAACTATTGAGTGTCTGGAAGAATGCAGGTGGATAAATCAAGGTTTGCTGAGTGTTTTTGATCACAGCTGGTGGAAGCCGAGGGATGACGCCCAGAGCCTGAGGCAAGGGTCCCGCGTTTCTATCCCACTGTGCATGGCCGGGCCCTGCTCCTGCCTCCCAGGCATTATGCTCCCCTGCCCCACAGGAGGCTCATTTCACTGCTTTTCTTTGGGAGCAATGGCCCAGTGCACTGTGCACCTGAGGCAAACCTTGGGGACAGCCCTCTGGGGGGTGACTGCAGACACCGGTCACTCTGTGGTGGCCACTGCCTGTTGCCCGGGATGGCTCTCCCCAGCTCACACCCCCCAAGAAACCTAAGCCTACCCATCTCATCCTTAGTGGGCACCTCCCTTGTTGTTCTGACTGTGGATCTTGTGCAAGAGGAATGGAGTTGTCTGTTTTCTTCTCAGTAGATTGTCGTAAAGGCTGACTTTCCCTTTTTCTTAGTTTCTCGAAGATCTAGCATTGAAGTTTCTGTTCTGTGTTCTTGTTTATTTGCGGGTCACCTGAAGAGCAGGGCTCTGCCCATTTCCAACAACAGGTGTTTTTTCGGGGCGTGAGAACAGATGCCAGTGATAGTAACACGCGTGAGTTCCCCTCTGTAGCCTTGTCTGCTGAGCTTCGAGACAGCCGCACGCGGCCCGCACGCGGGGAACGATCGCTACCTCTGCTCTTGAGGAAACTACCACCCAGGAAGATTAATGTATCTAATATCACATGGCTCCTAAATGGAAGAGCCGAGGAAGCGCCCCGTGACCAGACACGTGCCCTCCTGGTCACGGCTTCACCCAGATCCAGCCAGAACAATGGGGTGAAGGAAATCAGGTCTCACAGGACAACAGCGACAAGACGTATGCAGCAATGACCACCTGGCGAAAGTGCCCATCAGATCGCTACACAAAGTCAGTGAACTGGGAACCCTACAAGCACAATCCTTAAATATGTGGATTCGAATTCTTTCGGTCCATCGTTTGCAATCAAACCAATGAAGTTATAACAAAGCCTGAAATTGGCAAACTGTTATTACAAAAAACCCACATGATTTTCTGTTACACCCTAAGCCTCTCCCTTTCCCCACTTCCATCTTTGTTCCTGTATATTTAGAATTGATACATGCAAGGGTAATCAATCTGAGATACAGCAAAGAAATGTGACATTTCATTCACCATACAAATTAATTGTTATTAAGGCAAAGAATGACTAAAATAATGTAGAATTGTAAAAAGGTTTTGGAACTCCCCAAGCATTCAATTTAAATGTATCTTTTTTTTTTGAGCGCTGTGATTTTAATTAGATATCTTTTTCAGAGAGCAGCTCTGGGATCTTTCAAACCCTCTCTCCTAACCTCTGCTGGTGCGTCTTGGTGCGCACCAAGATGAGACCTCCTGAGTCACCCAACGCATACAACCCCCACCCCCATTGGTCAAATCTGCCAACTGAGTCCATATACCCTAGAATTTAAAGTAGAAGCGTGGTTAGATAAATAAGTAAAATCACAGAAATGCAGTCTTCCCCTCTGTGCTTCAGCTACTTACCAAGTTAGCTCTGTGATGAAATGAGAACTACTCTGTTTAGAGTTTACACCCCAGCAGTGGGTTCACATACGCCTGAGTTAAAATAAACGATCTTGTCCTGTGAAGCACGCAGTGTTTGTCTGTTTCATGGGTGCTCTTTTCGTAGTGGCAGCTACAAGTGAGGCCAGTGACAAAGTTACAAAGCCAGGACAGGGGGCTCCCCAGGGCCCACACCTGGGTCCGAGCCCACTGGCAGGAGGCCGGTGGGACCCGCAGGAGTTGTGCACCCCTGGCCGCATGTTAGAATCACTGGCTGACTTTTAAAAAATGCCGCACACAGGGAATACCTCCGGGGAGTCTGAGCTACTTGGTCTGGGGTGCAGCCCCGGGTGTGAGAATTTAAAGAGTCTCCCCAGATGAATGCAACGTGCATCCCAGCGTGAGAACAGGGAGGGAACACAGAGCTGCTCACGAAATCCAAGAGCTCTGGGCAGCTACCCCCGGCTCTCCTGGTTTCGTCTGTGTTGGGGCATCTACTAAAGGAAGTTAGTAAAGATGAGGACACCGTCTCAGCAGCAGCATGAAGCAGACGAGCCCACGGCTGGCCGCCTCTACGTCCCGCCAGCAGCCTGTTGCTCTGCTCTGGGGATAACGGGGGAAGGGCGTCGCCCTCCCTCCTCCAGGGCCTGCTCTCCCACACCTGGGGCTGAAGGAACCAGCCTAGGCTGCCGGCGTGCTTTCCTTGCTGCCCATCGAGTGACCCCCATGCTCCATCAGTTTGTAGGAAATGGATATACACAATAACAACATTATCAACGGCAAGCGTGACTCTCATGTATAAGAGGGTGCACCTCCTACCATCATATCCTTTGGGGGATATATCCCTGGTTTGCACCTTGGGAGCTATGGCCCGCTTGCCATAAGTATGGCTGTCGTAACTGTTGTATTCAAACGAGGTCTTGGAATATTTCTCCAGCTCTTTGGCCAAGTTGGAGCGAGGCGTGGTGGTGGGGACGCTGTTTCTGTAGCCGTAGTGAGGGATCTCGAGCTGCTTTACGAAGCACATGGGCCTGGAAGCAAAAAGAGACAGTGCACAGCTGGCTTTCTCATGGCTGCGCATGAGACATGGCTGGTCTTAAAATTAGAGCACCTTGTTGCTTAGCTGTGTTAAGGAACCAGACCTCTCGCTAAAACCCCAATTCTGTTTTCCTGAGAAGAAACCAAGTGTGCTGTAATGATATAACCTCAAATCAGCTATCTGCCTAGATGCCAACTTCGGAAATAAAAAGAACAGAAAATGAAATACTTAACCTTTTGCCCTTTTTTTTCTTTTTCTTTTCAGAGTCTGGGGAGGTACGATGAAGATATGAGATGTGAACGTGGGAAAGAATCTCACATCCGTTGTGTTTTCTTTTGCAGGCGTGGCAGAGAGTAAGCATTACACAAGTGAAGTGAGCTAATAAGAAACGCCCTTAACGAAATACGAGGAAATGAAAGAAATACTCTTAAGGACGTGGAGATGACGCTAGATAAAAACATATCCTGCTGGACGATAAAACGGAACACGTAGTGATGTATTTTGACAAATATTAACATGCACTCTCAATATTGTTACCTGGTAGTCATTCATTTTTCTATACTTTGGAATAAAATATTTAAATGGAAGAACTCTCAATTACATATGCATTAATATCCTATCTTGTTTCTTCTGTGTGTCCATCTATCTCGTAGGCAGAATGTTTAAACTTTTTGTGAAATAATTTTAGATTTACAGAAAGCAGTGCAGAGATTCCTTTAGAGTCTTTACCTAAAACTTCCCCTTACGTTAACAACTTTATCAAGTTACCAACACATTTACTTTGATTTCATTAATTTAGCCTATTTACTTCTTCTCAAATCAACCAAGTGATGTAACGATCAGTTAGTTAAACGTCTATTATCTGAGGCATTTTGCCAGGCAATGGGCAGGGCCCGGGGTCGGGGGGGCAGGTCATAAATGAATGAAGCTGTAGACCTTGCCTTCAAAGGCCACCTGGAATGTGATCTTGTTTTAGGAGCCCGAGCTTCTGAGAATCCTGGGGGATGGAGGACACTCCCGGCCGTGAGATTCTGTTCAGTTTTAAGGGAGAAGGTGGCGTTTGTCAAGGTTACGATCCAGGGTGGTGTAGGAAACACGCCAGGGAAGTCGAACAATGGGGAACATCTCTGGGGGAACGGCAGGAGACAGGCTGGGCGGGGCCAGATTGGGACTTTGTCCATTTGTCCAGCAGGCAAGGCCAACGGACTTGGGCCGGGGAAGGCACGACCCCTGAGCCTTCAGGAGTTTGGGCAGCTCCAGTGGAGCGTGTGCTGGAACAGAGGCATCGGGAGGGGACACTTGGTGACAAAACGGAGCAGGTGATGGAGGCCCGGAGCTGGGAGGCTGCAGAGTGGGTGCGGCCTCGGGCTGGCGCGGAGCCCTCACCTAAGGCTTGGCGTCCTGTTAGACAATCTGCCTAAAGACTCTTAAAATCTTAGGTAATTGAACGGTTGGTTGAAATTATTTTTTTCTTCCTTCCTTCCTGTCTTCCTGTCTTACTGCCTTGCATGAGCGTCCCCTGCGTGGAGACGTCCCTGGGAATATGAAGGTGACGAGGATGGACACCAGGTCCTCCAGACCCGGCTCACGGCCGGGGCGTCAGTGCCTGAGCTGAGCCCTCGGAGGCTGCAGAGCCCAGCCCCACGCCTCCGCTGCGGTGGGAGGGGTCCTTCTTTCTCTCCGGGCCTGGCCCCATGCTGCTTCCCCACCACGCAGCCGGAGGCTCGGGAAGAAAACTGTTTGCAGCTGCGCCAGCCTTGGCCCACGATCTTCCGTTCTGTTGTCACTTGACAGAAGGTTTCCCACTGCATGACATGAACAAAGGGTCCCAGGCTGTGAAGTACAGGCTCGGGATCAGAGCGGAGGCTCTGTCTGAACAAGGTGATGTTTGCCATTTCAGATGTATCTTGTCCGTGTCAAGCGGCCAACGGAGCTCCTCGGTGGAAAGTAAGCTTGATCCTGATCCCAGGACAGGCGTTAGGCGCTTCGCGGCCACCCCGCATCAGAAGGATGTGAACACGGGGATCTTTCCAGCTCTCGGGGGTCTGGCCCCAGTGGGGGAGGGAAATTAACAGACGTCCCCTCAGCCTCAACTCGCTCTCCCTTTGCTCAAACTTTCCTTTGGTTAGTAACTATTCCTTCTCAAATGCACACAGCCGGGGGGCCTGGCGGGGAGGCTGTCAAGCTCCCAGTAACCAAGAGTGGGCTGAGGGGCCCTCAGGGAGGGCCTGCCGCTGTATTTGGTGTCAGCGCACCTGTAAGATGAGTGAGTTGCAGGCACCCCGGGGGCACGTCAGGTCGGCAACGCCCACGCATAAAAACAGCTCGAGGAACGCGCACCCCAGACTCTACCGAGGGTTTGCCTCTAAACGGTAGGATCATAGATGGCTTTTATCTTCCTATTTTTGTCTAGTGAAATATTTCTCATTTTCTAGAAAGATTTTAACTTTTCTGTTGCGAGATAAAAAGTGGTAACGACAGTGGTAAATTCCTTTCAGAACGATGGGAAATAATACAGGAAAAAACCAAAGAAGGGTTCGTATCGTTTGCCTAGTGGTTTTTTCCAAGTGATTTATCCCAAAGAAATAATTTAACAGAAGCAAAGTTGTGCGTGTGTGTGTGTGTGTGTGTGTGTGTGTGTGTGTTTACTGCTCTCCTTTTAAGAGTAAAGTTGGAATCACACGAAGTGCCTCAGGGCCAGAACCCAGTCCCAGCACAGGTGGTGCCTCCCCCAGTGGGTACCAGCAGCTATGAGGATGACAGGTACGATTCTTACACAGACGAGGAAGCTGCTGGTGTGACCCTGACTAAACAGGCAGGATACACAGAGGTCGTCACAGTTTGCACGTGGATGAGGGTTTGAAGGGAACACGCAGAAATGAGCGCTGAGGGAAGAGAGCGTTCCTCCTCCACGTGCCCCCCGATAACCATCCTAACCGCCCCAGGGGGGCGAGCAGGTAACATCTGCAGCGTCCCCGTCTTCGCCCCCTGTGACCGAGAGGTTTCCGGGAGGGCCTCTCACCCCTCTGTGCCCTGGTTTCCTCGCTCGTCAAGGGGGCATAATGGCACCATCCCGCCCGCCTGCCGGGAGCATCTGAGGACGAGGCTTCTCTGCGCGCGGGGGAGGGGATGCTGTTACCCACGACGTCCTCGAGAACACGAAGCCCACCCCGCAGGTTGGAGCGGTGCCCTCGCCTCCAAACCGAGGTAAAACTACTTGGGGCACCTCATGAACTCTCGAAGCCTCCCTTTCAGCCAGCCTTTACAGAATCGTGAAGCATCAGGGCCAGAAAGAAAGCCAGACACAGCTCTGTCTGCTTCTCTCGTGCGAACGGTCACACGGGGTCAGGGAGACCCGGGGGTGACGAGCCCTGCCCCCGCACAGCCCCCAGGATGGAGCCGCAGGCGAGGGTCGTGACCCCGGCGGGGTCTTCTAGCTGCACCGGCTCCCCTCCACTCCCACTGAGGACGGCCACCCCTCGTGGAGCCACCGGGCGCCTGGCCCGTGGGGACGGCCGTGGACGGATCCCGAATGTGTGTCTGGTACCTTAGCACTCGGTCCGAGGCCTGGTTGGACTTGGACACGTCACAGCTCTGGTGCTTTTCTTGGGCCTTTGCCAATTTCTCCGCTGCGGCAATAGGGCATCCGGAGAGGCTGCAATGACAGGAGGGGTCTGAGCGTCTCCTCCGAGGCACTCGGACAGCAGCCCCATCGCCTCCCCCCGCCGCCCCGCTTCCTTGGGCGGCACCAGGCTCCAAGCCTGTCAGGGGACATCGCGGTGTTTGCCCCTGGCCTCCAGCACACCATGCCGATGGCCGCGCCGTGTGTGCAGGACACACGGTCCCTTCCAACGACAGCAACACAAAGGCTGTATCGTTCAAGGGAACATGAGATTTTAGACACCGCTGCCGTTCTGGGACGCTTGCGGTTTCTGGAGCTGAGGAATTGACCGCTTGGGTAGGATGGGTTTCTGAAACGCCAGAGAACAGGGCTCTCCGGCAGCTGCTGACCCCAGCACGGGGGAGGCAGCGTGACCAGCCGGTCTACGTCCTCCCCAGGAAGCGACATGGAACGGGGAGGGAAACAGAATAATCTCGAGGCTGCAGGAAAATGCTTTCTGTCACTAAATATTTACGGGAAGAGACAACAGATGTGCTCTTTGGCGTTTAAGCTGATTCTTCATGAAACCCTGGCGTCTGCTGTTTGTGTATCTGTATGTGTCTCTGCACACGGCGCAGAGGCTTAATCCACACACGCACAGCGCCTGGAAACTGTGTGGCTCTGTGGACGTATGATGGACGAGCTGACGCTGCAAACCCCGTGAACAGGGCTCAGGAGGAGGCTTGCCAACCCATCCGTCATGTCCCCCTTCTCCAGAGGACGCCCGGGAACATCTCTGAAGGGCGCAGGTTGGCGACCTCATTCATTACAAATTTAACACAAGCAACCAAATTTACCGGAGAAGCAAAAATCACAGTGAAACTTATAACAGTTTCCTCCGTTTAGATACACTTTCATGCGACTTTGTGAAGCTGAAACTATAGGCGGTTAAAGAAAAATTTGACAGAATCGCTTTCAGGCCACTGGAAAAAAAAGGGAACTGATTGGAACCGAGTATTAGAAGTAACTTAGCGAAAGTCAGAATAAGATAGGAAAAGGGAACTGGAATTTGTCCAGAGCAAAAGTGTGACTCTGAGTGCGTGTAATTGCAGCCATAGCCCAGGGAGGAAGGGCCTATCTCCTTAGCCGCCCTTCCTGCGGTGCGCTCTCCCACCAGCACCTTTGCACCCCTGCCAGCACTTTGGTGCCGCCCACGTTGATGACCAGTGTTTCAGCGGGGGGTCACGGGGGCGGCCGGCTGGGGTCACACACGGCTCAGCCTCGTGGTCTCTAGTCGCCGACCTGTCTGAGGCAGACAGGAAGGGCCCTTTCGATCCCTGGAAGGTAACGGAGCTTTTACCGCCTTCCTTGGAGCCGCTGCAGACGGTTATGGTTCCGCCTGGGATCTGACCTCAAGGAAGGACACCTGCCGGGGGACGGTCACCCCATCACAGCAAAGTGGGCGGAGACAGCTGAGAAATTCCAGTCTGCAAACGAGGGATCCTTAGATCCCGGCTCAGCTCGGCTCTCCCCGCTCCCTGGCTCCCTGAGAGAAGTCCCCAGGTCTCCTGTCCCCTGGGGCAGGTCGTGCAGGGGCCGCGCCCCTCCGGAGGGCGTGGGAACACAGCTGCCGGGGATCTGCCCCCCTGCAGCCCAGAACGCAGGA
Organism: Physeter macrocephalus; assembly: GCF_002837175.3. NCBI lineage: Eukaryota > Metazoa > Chordata > Mammalia > Artiodactyla > Physeteridae > Physeter > Physeter macrocephalus. The sequence continues at coordinate 26,518,335 of NC_041225.1, forward strand.
GCTCTGCTTACCTTCTGTGCGAGTTCCTGTTGCTATTTACATGCCCTCGCCCTGTGCAGCCCGGAGTAGGACACTTGAGAACATTTTCATGCATGGCAAGAACTTGACAAGGAGAGGCAGAGAAAACAGCCCAGCGTTAAAACACAGAAATGGTCCCAACACAAGAATATGCAATCATTTTAACAAAGGCTGGGTTAGTTCACAACAGACAGTCCTACACACGTCTGTGATGGACATGGGCAGGGAAACACATGGAGGGAGAAGAGGAAGGTCGTCTCCACCTGACTCTGGCATGCAAAGCGGGGTGCGCTGGGCGGGAGCTGGGGACTCGGGGGACGGGAGCACGGAACTGCCCCCAGTGGGCTAGGAAAGCGAGGGCCTCCCCGTGGAACTCCCAGCCGTCAGCACGGAACAGTGATCAGCCACGTACCAGCACGTCGATCGGTGGTTTTAAAAACATGCCTCTGCTTTGGAAGCACGCGGTATTAGGAAGGTGTGGTGGTCATGGGCAAACAGACAGCCCACACCTGATTTTTAAATGAAGATAATGCGATGATGACTTTCCATCTAGGAACTGGGTACCTTCTTATTTATTCTATGAGGGAGGGAGGGAGGAAGTACTCTGCGGGCCCCCACGTAAGAGCGGGTGGGGGACGGAAGGTGTGGTCCGTAGGGCAGGGAAGCCACTGCCCACTGCCCGGAGACCGCATTCAAATTTCCCCGCCATGGTCACGGGCCTGGCCTGTCTCCCGTCTTTCCCTTTCTGGTCCTCAGTGGCCACTCGCTGCTCCGGACCGTGGGGATGGCTGGGGGGTGAGCAGTGCTGCCGGGTCGAGAGAGCCGACCCCCACCACGGGCCCCAGCCCAGCGGTCTGCGAGCTCCACAGCACAGGCTGCAGCGAGGCTGCTGGGCCTTCCCTGCGGTGGGGGTCACCTGGCACCAGGTGGCCATGATCTGCCTGAGCTCGTTTCGTAATTCTTATCTCCTACAGTTTCTCTCGTCTCCAGAACAGCCTCCCTCTTTCCCCTGAAATCCCGCTCCTGTTTCCTCCCCATGTGGCCCTTACACCTGCTCTCCTCAGCCCTGGCCGGGTCGATTTTGGTTTCATCTTTTCAGCTGTCACAGCCGCGTGGCCCACGCCCCATCTGTGGGGAGCTGATCCGGGGCTCGCTCTGGGCTGGGACCCGGCTGGAGCGGGCTTTGGGGCCTCCTCTCCGGGGGACCCGCCCTCCCCTCCCCAGTCTGCGCTCTGACCTGCCCCCCCTCCTCCCCGTCCTTCAGGGAATGACCCTCCCTTCCCCATCCTTTCCTGACGCCCTATCGTCTTCTTATCACACCACACAACCCTCCCCTCAAATTGACATACATCGTTCCCTTTCTTTTACGCTAGACTCTTCCACTATTAAGGCTCCCCCGGGACGGCACGCGCCTTCCGTGCTCGCCTGCGGTGGGGACAGCCCTGGCCTGCCGACTCCCACCCGGTCCTCACCCTGGCCGGCCCTGGGACGGGATCTGTGCTGCTCTGCGCCTACACGCTTCCAGCTTCCCCTGCGGCTCACGCCTCTCTCTCAGGTGTCAGCTGCCAGCTTTTCCCGGCAAACCCGCCGCCCTCTGTGCCTTCCCCGATCTGGGCTGCTGTTCAGCCTCCGTCGAGGTCTCCTCTCTAGGCAGTCTCATCCCGTTTCTACTAACGCTGCGGAGGACAGACAGGGCCACCTGTGTGCCTGGCCTTCTCCAGGTGTCCAGGCTGGCCCTCCGGCACCCTGCGGGAATATCACGCACAACTTCAGCTTCAGTCGGGAAAATCCAAGCAGTCGTTCCCCTATTAGACGTGGCCCTGGCTTGATGACCGGTTTATCGCCCTTGCCATGGACCAGGGAGACTCCTAGACGTCTTCTCAATCTCCCTCCCTTTCTCCTTCTCATGGCCTGTCCTGCCAGCCTGTCTCGGGGGTGTTCCTTGAATCTGTCCGTCTGCCACTGCCTCCTTTCTGCCCTGGTCTCCCGCGTGGACCGTGACGACGGCTTTTAGAAAATGCCGTGGGTTTCCTCTCTCACGCAGGACCGGCACAAGCGTCGCCCCAGTGAAGTCTGCGGGAGGCCACGGTCCCTGATGCCCACAGCAGGGGCCGGAGCTCGGTCACGCTGTGGCCATGCTGTCTCACGCCCCCTCCTCGGCTGGGTCGGGAGTTCCGGGGGGAGGCCAGAGCTGTGTCTCGTCCATGGTGTGTCCTCTGTGTATCGAACACAGTGTGTTTCAAACTGGGTGCAGGCTACTTTGTGGAATTCAAGTGGACAGAAATGTGAGCAGGGGACACTAGCCCAGAAAAAGCTAAAAAATAAAAAGTAGAAAAAGAGAGACATATCTTCTATGGAGTCCTTTAATTCTTTTACATGTTTATGGTACTATAAAAAAATTGCATATGAGTAAATCTTTAGAAACGATTTTCTGTGGATGCTCTGGGAGGTGTTTGTAACACTGGTGTCAGAGCTGAGTCCCCACGTCACGTGAGCAAAGGTGAGGCGAGGTGTGATCTGACCGGGTCTGTGTGAGCAGGTTCGGGGTGCAGCTTGTCAGGACACAGGCCGCGTGTGACTGCACTTAGACGTTTCTTGTGAAAACATGGAGTCAGGAGGATTGTTCAGATGAGAAGGAATTGATGCTCTACTTTGATGTCTCAAAGAAAAAGTGCACAAAGGAGCTCTTTCTTCTTCAAACATTAGTGCTTTGGGTCCTAACGCCTTCTTTGTAGATGAGGACAAGAAGTACAGAGCGTGTCACCTGCCCCGCGACACACAGCTTGTTAAGACTGAACTCGAAACGTCAAACCCAGGTCTCCGTGGAGACAGATGAGCTCAGGGTTGGGACAGAGGCGGGCTTAGGCCTGAGCTCAGTTCTCTGCTCAGCCCAGCTCAGGAAGCTCTGAGCGTCTTCAGGGCGCTGGGTGCTGTGCTGATTCCCGGGAGAGGCGGTGACCATCTGGCCTTCATGTCCCTCATCTGACAACAGGGCCAATACCCCCTGCAGGGTTTATTGGGATTAGATGGGTGCCAGCCAGCGGGGTGCCCGACCGCAGGGGCTGTTGGGGCAGAAGCTGCTGTGGGTGAAGCGAACTGGCCCTGCTCATGTAACACACGGGCGCGGGCCCTCGCCAATCCGCTGCGGCCGCAACACTGCGCCTTGGCCCGCAAGACGGTTCTGAGAAACATGGCTTTATCGTTGCCAGGGGCCACTTGCAAACCTGGAGCCACGATAGCTTCTACAAATACGTCACCTGCAAACGCTCTGCTAAACCTGTTTTCTAAGCTGCAAGCTTTTCTCTGTACTTCCAAAGCCGACCATTGTGATGGGAAAGCAACATCACCCCTCAGCTGGTCATTGTCACAAACAAGCCGAGCTCTGACATTTTCCCCCGCAGAAACCGTGCCTCGCAGAATGAGGAAAACCCCTACCACCTTAGACTTGAAGTCAGGATCTGACACAGAGCCATTTCTGAAAATGTGCCTTTCTTCTGAGCCATCAATCCTAACCCTCCCTAAATAGCTGGCATACTTTATATGCCGAGAGAAAGATGAACAAGAAAAGGGCACATCATTTCAGTTCTAAAAGAAATTTAGTTGTCTTCATAGGTCAAGTGCGTATTCTCAGAACTTAACTAATTAAAACGGATGTGTGAGATCCAAACCCACCCAAGTTAAACCCTCTTACTTAAGATTTTATTGTGTAGAAGTGTCGGGACAACATGAAATAGATTTTACAAGTAAAATGCAGTAACACGTAAGTACTGGTTCATGGAAATGGAGGAGTTCAGATAACTGGGCAGAAGACGTCTCGAGGCCATTTTCCTTAGGGACGCATAGCCGTGTAGTGCGGGATGGATGGCTCAGAGACTATCTAAATTCAGTTCTACAGTTTGTGAGGAGAAAAGGAGAGAAGTGACTGGCTTGGGGGTCACAGGGCAAGTTAGAAATGAAGTAAGGACCAGAGCCCCGGCCAGCTGCTCGGAGGCCAAGCTGCAGAAGGCAACACCGGATGGTGAGCCCGGGTCCTGGGGCAGGTCTACGGGGGACCACGCCGAGGAAATGCTGGAGGCTGCGGGGCGGGGTAGAGCCCTGCTCCTGGCTGAGCTGCCCGCCCGGACAAGGAGGGGACACCTAAGTCAGGCTGCACTGACCAGAGATGGAAATGACAGAGGCGAGGAGGATGCAGAAACGAGTCACAGGTGTGCGCGCTCCAGGGCGCTCGTGAAACACGGACTTACTTTCTGGAGGGACCCTATCTTTGTGCGGGCATCCGGACAGACTGCGGTGATGCGGATAAAGCCCGGTTACGTGGCCCGTTCCATCGCACCCGGGGGTGGGGCACTTGCTCTCTTTCTTTTCTGCTCTCGAGGGATCTAAAAGCGACAACAGGTGTCAATAGAATGAATTTTTTACCAGCTGAAGACAAATGTGAAAATTTAACAACCGAAGAGACCTTGATCAATAAAGAAACAAAGCAGGTGTCGGGGACAGACTGTGACATCCGTGGGTAGTTCTTTGGTTTGGGGTGATGTTTTAACCTTAAACGCTGTAATCATGAATCATAACATATTTTACTTTCGATACTAAAGAAAAAAAGGCTCTCCCTACCTGAACTCTTGATTAATTGTTTCCCGTGTGTTACATGATAAGCCGTTGCTCAAAGAAATCAACATAAATAATGATGAGACAGTGACCTTCTCAGAGAACAAAACGTTTCCGTGATCCTTCAGCAACTGCTTTGTGACATCCAACCAGGAAACATAATGCCATTTAAGCACTCTTGAGCAGAGCTTCTTTCTTACTGAGCGCTCTGACTGCATGTGCTGCTGGTTGCACAGTTTTACTGGTGCTGAGACTTCTCCTCCTGCAACACTGTCCTTAGCACACGCCAATTCAGCACTTTTCTCAAGACCAGCTGAACTCTCAGAAGGCACTGCAAGCAAATGACCGGAATGGTGGAAATCCACCTGACAGAGGTGATGGGCGTTCAATGTTTCAGAAGCTGCTGGAGCAATAATTGGATTTGATCTCCTCGTCTGTACTTGGAACCAGAGGCTGCCTCTGACAGCTGTGCGTGCATGCACCAAACTAAGAGGTGACGCTTCTAGGCAGCCTGTGGGCTCTGCAGCACCAGTCGGGGTGGAGCAGGGCAGACATTTGGTCAAAACTCGAACGGCAGATGCCAGAAATGCAATGACACTGCTAACAAAATTATTTCTACATCCAGAACTGACCACAGCTCATAAATGTGCGGAAGATAACTCCAAAAAACCCAGACCAAAGAGTCACATGCGTGTGTGAAACACTATTTTTGAGCCAGTTTTCAAAACCAGGCGCGCAGATGATCGATAGATGGCGGTTACTAGGAGTCTGGACCAGGGACGCTATAGTTAAAATTTCTTTAAGGCTTTAATATTTTTATAGTGATATCTCATTAATCAGGCCAATCGTGATCACTGGAAAATAGATGTTTTACTTTTGGCAAAGAATTCATTTTATATCCAGAAAAAAGATTGGTTTAAAAATTTTGGAACTTTTATGGGCTTTTTTCTCAAGTCATTCATGTGAACTTGAAACACACAAAGGACTCACAGGAATATATAAAGACTTTTATGTTTATATAAAAATCCCTCCTTTTATTTTTAGCTAACATTCTATTCTCTGAAATGTGTCTTTAAGGTCCTGGAATCTCTTAAACCAGTGATGGTGTTGAGGGTAGTGTCCTAGATATAACAGTCGGCTGCTTCCTACCATTATTTATAGACAATCATCTCTGAAGACCAATCTAACCCTATGCTGTTGTGACTTCATTTCTAAATATCTTATTGGAGCTTCTCTTACATGTGCAACCAAAAAGCTCAGCGTTTTATTGCCTTTTGAGTAATTTCATAATAATAGTGGTACAACTGAATGAAGGCAAATATAAAATAGTAAGTGCACAGTAACAGTTTCAAGGAAAATATTATTTAAGATCATAAACTAGAGATATAATTTAAAACCATAGACTAGATATAAAGGACTTTTAAAGGGTAAAACGTAAGTTATAACTACTAGTAATCATTGCGACTCTTTTTCACGAGTATGTTTACAGTTTCCTAACAAGTTATATTATTTCACGATTTCGAAAGTGTGCTGAGGTTAAGTGCAGATCTGTGCAAACACCGTGTGGCTTCGTCTACTGCAGTTTTGGAAACACCAAGTGTGTACTCTCCTCTCGATGCCTGCGTCCTGGTGGAGGTGGGTCTCCTCTGCCTTCACCAAAACCACCACCACCCCCCTTGCTTTCTCCCTTCTTGCAATGCCAGTTCATCTTGAAAGCAAATCTTTGAACGAACACGAAACAACCAAGCAAGCAAACAGGCCAGTGATTCAACCAAAAACCCTGCAAAAATGTCTAGAAAACACTGTGTGCTGTGTTTAGGCTGCGCCCTTCCTCCCTTTCCGGCAGCTGCTTGAGGAGAAGAAAGACAGAGGACGTTCTGTGATGAATTTTTTTTTTTTTTAATATCTTTTGGCCGCTCTACGCAGCATGTGGGATCTTTGTTCCCCAACCAGGGATTGAACCTGCACCCCCTGCTTTGGAAGCTCAGAGTCTTAACCACTGGACCACCAGGGAAGTCCCTGTGATGAACTTCTTTTGTTTCAGCTCAAGCTTTTGGAAAGGTTACTCATTTATAATTTAAATCATTTTGAGAAGATTGTGTATGAATGAGAATTGGTGTGAGTGTTCTCTCCACGTTTAATAAAATAGCAGAGATGCTGACAATAGATTGGTGATGTGCTATGTGTCCGTGTTGGTAAGAGAGCACACAGCTTTTTTTGTTGTTGTTTTTTAATAAGGAAGGCATTCATCTCTTTGCCCCATTTTGGTGTCCTTGCTTGGCTTTATTTATTTGGTTTTGAATGTAACTACGGACGTCTTCAAAAGAAATTTGGAAGTGATGTGGAGCACACCGGTAAGAAACGGCGATTCGCTTTGATCAGAGCAGGAAGATCTGGAAAAACTGGGGAGAGGCAGAAATCGGTGCTTTCCAACTCATTGGGAAAGTCCAAATCCCCACCCCTTCCCCCATTTCGGGGGAAAAAAAGCACATCCTGGTTTTGGGGTTTTACTGTTTGTTTCCATGCTGTCCCCATTTATTTAGGGGAAGCAAGTGATTTGAATTCCACTGCTGGCCAAAAACAGAATAAAAGAAAATAACAAGAATAACAAAACAAAATGAGTCAAAATCTACAGCAAGCTGCTGGGTTGAAAGGAACCGCAGAAACCAAAGAAGCCACGGCAAAACATCGGGTCCGCATGAGCCCGCGTGTTTCCTCAGTAAGTAGAGCGCTGCTTTCTCAATGCCCAGACTCAGTCCTGAAATGCACTCTGCAGAATCCCAAACAGAACGCTACCACATTTGTCCACCTGAGCCAGCCCACCAGAAAGGACACTATTTCTTCCTAAAAGTGTCTAGTTCCTACGGGAGTCTCAAATATCCAACTAAAGATTTCTAAGCGATTGCGCTCTAGTTACAGACACACAAGCTGCGTCTCCTCGTCTTGGCAACACCCAAAGCGAGCTCGATGCCTCCTCACTCCATGGCCTCTAATAGACGACACTTCCTCAGTCTGGCCTGCACCTGCTTTACTGAAACGATGGTCAGCACCCAAGCACCGGCCCCATCCAGGACCCGACGGGCCTCTGGCTAAGGTTCGTCTCCAACCGGGGTTTGGTTAAAGCGAAGCCCAGCGTGCCCCTGGAGGTACATGCACACACGGAGAGGAGAATACACACCTGTGTAACCTCAGAAAAAGGAGGTTCTGATCCTTTGATGTTTCCGTAGCAACGGAATTTCAAACCAAATTCTTGAACCTCATTCTAAGGAAACTCAATATTCATCAGAAATGGGACAATATACAGAACAGAAAAACTTTTTGGTGCTAATATGGAAGAATTTAGGGAATCACCAATTTCACCCTTGAAGTTGCTTCTCACTTATAGTTCTGAGAGTCTTGTAATTGAAATATTCACAAGGTCCTACACGAGGTCAAATTATCATCCGCCTCGCATTGAAAGCGGACGCAGCTGTTACTGGAAGCATGAATTCAATCATTCAGGGTGGAAATATATATATTAGGTGTAGTGACTCTGTATGGATATGGTTGAATTTACAGATCTATGCGAACACGTGCCCACAAAATTCACAGGTGGAAACCTGGTTGGAACTATCACAGTGGATGGTTTTGAGTGTCTCCCAAAAAAGCAAGCACCATAACTGTTTCCACGATGGAATGGAACAGTGAGGGGGTGCATATACTAAAGGGATGGCTATTGATCTGAGCCTGGGACACTCCAGGCCATGCGTAGCAGACGGCTCCCGTTCCTCACGACGTTAAGATAACGAACGTGCGGTCACTGCCCTTGTCTTACGCTATCAGTCATCCTGTTACTGTTCAACTTCTGCCAGGGGTGTTTTCTATGGGGGAGGTTTCATCGATAACTGCCATTTGATGATCGTTTTATAAATCACGATGCCACCTACTCAAGGCAATTTACCAAATACGTGCCTCATCCCCGATGGACTTTTTGTCACATGACCCCCCGCCACTCCGCACGGATTGCGGTTCATCTGTCAGAACACAGGCTCACCCTAATATTTTCTATCACGTGATGGGCTTGCGCTCTGACCCTGTCTTTCCAAGGCATGCATTTTCCATGGAAACGTCATGTCATCCAGCTGCTTTGTGTATTTCTCAGACAGACATTTCATTTGCTCTTCAGAGACGTAATCACAGAGTATAACTCTGGAAATCAACTCTAAGAAACATGCGCGCGTGACGTAATGGAGTGGGATGTGCCCTTGAATCTAGCCTACACCTGGCAGCTTTCAGCCCAGCGCACGCTTTCATGAGGCAACTTACGTTAGGTAGAAATATTACCTTTACCATAGTATGGCTTTTTGACATGGCTGTCACCGGACTTAGGCTTCCTCTCCTCCCCGGGGAGCGGTCGCGGTGACTGGTCCTCGTAGGACCTCAGACTGTCCCTCCTTCCCGCCTCCACCGCCATCTTCTCCCTCATGGCCTTGGCCCGCTCGGTTTCCAGGGCGATGGCTTTCTCCAGGAGGGTCAGGTTGCCCTTGGTCATGTCGAACACCTCCTCCGACCTGTCCGAGTTCACGGAGGTGGCGTCGTCCTCCTGCTCGCGGTACCCATCCTCCTTGACGCAGCTGGAGAAAGTCCTGGGTCTGGGGCTCAGCTGCTCCTCCAGCCTCATCAGGTTCATCATGTCCGAGTAGCTGCGGTCGGGCGTCCTCCCCGGGAAGTCGTCGTGCGGGCGGGGGCCGGGCTGCGGGGGCCGCTCCTGGGGGCTGCTCTCGCTCAGCTTGCGCGCCAGGTCGAAGCACTGGTTGCGCAGGCACTCCAGGCTGCTCAGACACACCTCCTCGTCGCTCTCCTCCACCAGCTTCTCCGCCAGCCCGTTGTTGGCGGCCTTGCCCGGCGTCCCGCAGTTCGGGCTCCTGCCCTCGGGCGGCGCCAGCGCGTCCGCGTAGCCGCGCTCGCCCGCGCGGTCCCCCAGCACCGCGCCGTGGCCCTGGGCCAGCAGCTTCAGCGAGTCCACCGTCTCCCTGACCACGTCGCTGTCCAGGTCCAGGCTGAGCTCGCCCTTCCGGCCGGGGGCGTCGTTCTTGTCGCTGTCGTCCTCCAGGCTGTGGGACGTGTTGCTGTTCATCTCCGACTCGGTCCGCGCCCGGTACGCCGCGTCCTCGGCGATCTTGCCCAGGTTCAGCAGCGACTTGGCCACCAGCTCATCGTAGTTGTCGTACTCGTCGTTATTGCTGTCGTCCTTCTCCGCGTCCTGCATTATGCGAGTGCTGTGACAGTTCAGTTGACGGCCTTCTGCAAAGAAAGGGGGAAAAAAAAAAAAAAAAAAAAGGACAAAGAAGAAAAGAAGAGGAAAAAGTGGCTAGAACTTGTAGCTGCAACAGCGCGGACGGCGAGCTCAGGGCGCGCGTTACGCCCGGCCCGTCACGTCACAGGACCCGGAGGCCCACCTGCAGGTCCGAGGACAGTGGCGGCAGAAAGAAAACGCGGTGCGCTCACAGCACGGTAGGCCATTAAAACACCTGCTGCAAACGACGAATGTCCTGAATTAATATTCAGCGCAACCACTCTATAGGATAAGTATAATTTTAAAATATTACTTTTCCCTTACTTCTAAATTGTCAGCATTACTCCTTTTATTGGCCTTCTTTACTGACAGCCCAACCAGATGCATAATAATTCTGCTCATCGTATGACTAGGCTTTCTAAGAGTTGGTGACCCTGTCGCCGACTTGTATGCAGATGTGCACACCAATCGCTTTTAAATTGTTTTCACGGTGACGCTCGGGCAGCACAGAAGAAAGCCCGAGGTTCTGGAGGGTCCTGCAAGGATGGGCCGGCACTGATTCTGGGCGGTCAGTATGAGGAACACACGTTGGGGCTGGGAGTGGTTTTCCATTTTCTACCTTAGTGACAACTTATCAAGATACACAGTGAAGCAAGAGGAACACGCCCCAGCGAAAGCTTAGAAGGGAACTGATTCGCTGTGGTTCTTTATACGTATCTCAGCAGGTCGGAGAGGGTGGGTGGGGAACGTACGCGGTGACCAGATGCCAACGGAAAGCAGGACTGTGATGACCCGGTGCCACTGTGACACACTACCCAGCATCCCCCCCACAGCCTCGGGAAAACTGTGGTGAGCTGGTGGAAATAACCTGTGAAGAAGTGTCATAGCCAATCTCAAAAACTATTTAGGAAAACTCATTTTAAAAAAGGCCAAGTTAAAAATTACACGAAACCCCTGTGTTTCATCTGAAATGTATTCCGTTCAACACTAAAGGCATAGCTGGGACGATCTCTCTCCCTCATGTTACGTGATCGCTACCACGTGTATCGCAAAATATAGATACTACTAAATGGATTCTCAGATGGACCCCTCCCCTACTTTAGGTTGGATTTGGTTAACTGCCTGCCATTTTCAAATATACTCTTTGTTGCTATGATTAAATCAACCAGGGTAAGAAGCACTTTTAAAGCTTATTAACGAGGAAATGAGGCGCATTGATTCGTAGAAGATGCCAGCTGACTCAGAGCTGACTCAGGGACCCCAAGTGTTTTCTTTCTGGATTTTGTGCTGTCTCCTCAGAACCGGCTTTTGTTGGTGAACCGGGTTTGGACATCGGCACATCAATAGCAGAGAACAACATCCTTGCTAGCCCACACACAGAACCAGCACATTTTTGAAATCTAACACATCTCTCCAAACCTCAGCAAATCAAATTTGCCGTGTATTAGTCAGAGAGCACCTCTAATTGCACCAAACAAATATCGTATCTCTTCTGGATAATTCCTAGGAGTCAATCTCCTTAGAATAAGGATACACGTTTCCCCGAAGGCCATCAAGAGGGAGGAAAACAAAACCAGCAAACGCATCAGAAATACCGTGGAAGTGTTCACCCAACAGGCACACCTGACACGGCCCAGCGCTAAGCTCTCAAGACTCAAAGGCACCCCTGCCTTCGGGAACCCTTGAAAGTGTAACTTATAGTCTCTTCTCAGTGTGTGCACTTTGGTCGTTATATTCGTGGGCTGATCAGAGAAGCGGCCTCTAGATAACCAGCCTGCCTTACCTCTGCACGAAACTGGCGTTTTTGGGGAACCAGCACCACTGCACCCACCAAGAACCAACCACCAGATGAACCTACAAGTTGTGGTTTGAAAACAAGGCACCACGTGCAACCGCTGGAAGCATTTTGAAAGTCGATTCTAAGCAGAAGCCGAGTCAAGTAAGAGGTGGCGTTGTCCTGATTTCCTTCTCACTCTCTCCTGTCACCTGAAGAGCTTGGAGTAGGAGGAAGTCAGTGAAAGGAGAGACCAGGGCAGAGAGGCTATGCCCTCCACCCCCGCCCGTCTAAACCACGGTGAAGGCTGCATGGGAGCCTGATGCTGATGAGGCCCACAGTTTATGAAACTCCCCACCTTCCTACCAAACTTGTCATCTGCATGATTTTCATTAATTCTCCAAATTCAGAATCTCAGGATGATCTTCAATTCATTTGCCCCAAAGAGGAAGTGGTTTCCCCTCAGTGTCACACAGAAAAGGGACACGGCTCAGCTTTCCAATCATCAGACACCTGTTCATGTCTCCACTCCTTGCTAGGTGACCTTATCGCTTTACAAGGAGATTAAAGGAAGGTGGACACACTTCCTCACACAGCCTCCCAGCCACACAGGGGAGGGAGCCTGCGAACAAGCTGGGGGGTCCTTTCCCTTCTGAAGACCTGGACGCTGCAGGCCGCCCCTTGCTGCGTAGCCACATCAGGGTGACGGTGACAGGGGAACTTATACCTCCTGGTCCAGACCGGGCCTTTGCTGTTACTGGCTGGGTGACGCTGGTGGCCCGAGCCAGGCCTGAGCCCTTACTGGAACCACGAAAATTCTGTGCCGCATAAAGACCCGCACAGTGAACGAGCCCTGCACGCCTGGTGGCAGGTCTCCGGGGAGGCCGGGCCCACACAGCAGATGTGGAGGACTTTGCCTACTTGTAGGAGAAATCTGGGGCATCAAGGGACACCGGGTTAGCGTCTGACTGAGCAAGGCTCGGCTCTTCCTCCTGGGCGCCAGCCTCTGTGCCCTCCAAGGCTGCTGGACCCCCAGCAGTAAGACTGGGGGTGTCTGGAGACACTGCATGAGTGGCTGAAAATCCTGGCGGGTTAATGGACGTTTTCAAGTTATCGGTATTGAACTCTTTCAAAACGCATGTGAGATAAAGTCTAGCCTTAATGATGTGGGCGGATGGAAGGGATCCATCAGGCAGCCTGTCAACAGGCAGGTTCTAAACTTCAGCCTCCAGAATTCAAAATCATTCACAGCGAGCTTTTGGAATTCCATCTCTGGTTTTGTGCTTTCAGGCAGTTTACCCTTCTAGTTACGTCTTTGCTGAGGCTCATAATGAAATGGACCACATGTGGAAGTGGGCTGTGGGAAACGGGCCAGTTTTCTGGGCCAGCCAGGCATTAACAACATGGTACCGACAGTCCACAAACTAAATTTCCAACCCAAAGAGAGTCAGGAGTCGATGGAGGAGTTCTTCATGTGATCAGTGATCCAGGAAGCAGGGAGAGTGCATTTGTGATGAGAAAAGGCATTTACCAGAAAGTTATTTTAAAGTTCAGGCCCACATTCTAAATAAAATAACACAGCTACTCAGACAGAGGTTTAAGGAGAAGGCCAAGGTATCTCAGTGTCCTTTTTGTGGTTTTCTATCTCGAGCCTCTTCTCTGGCAAAGCTGTGCGGTAACAGGAGGGAAAGGCACCTGCCGGTGGGGGCCGGCCCAGGGGTCCGCCTCTGGGAGGGGCTCACAGGATGGCCGCACCTGGGTGGAACTTGGAGGAGACCCGGCCAGCCCCTCCGAGGGGAGGAACCTGCGCCCAGAAGCACAGGCGGTTCAGTGGCTCAGGGTCTCCCCAGTGTTTCCTCATCAACCAAGAACCTTGTTTTTACTGTAATTACATGCATTTTTGGATTCCTGTGTGAGCTGTGTAAAATGTCGTAGGTCTGAATTTTATCTCCTTTGAATCAGATTGTTATAAACAATTTAGGCTCAGTAGCTACAGTTAGAAAACCAAAAACATTTCTTTAAAAAAATGGAGGGCTTCTCTGGTGACGCAGTGGTTGAGAGTCCGCCTGCCGATGCAGGGGACACGGGTTCGC
>NC_041225.1:26532420-26565962 GCF_002837175.3 Physeter macrocephalus
AGGAAGATCCCACATGCCGCGGAGCGGCTAGGCCCGTGAGCCATGGCTGCTGAGCCTGCACGTCCGGAGCCTGTGGTCCGCAACGGGAGAGGCCACCACAGTGAGAGGCCCGTGTACGGCAAAAAAAAAAAAAAAAAAAAAAAAAAATGGAGCCATGTACGGTATTTTGTCTCCATCTTCATGACCGGAATTTGCTGTGGTTAGAACTCTGTGGATTATAACTTTATAAATACAAGCACTGGCTTCATTTAGTATTTTGTCTCTAAAAAATATGTCTGACGCACCTTTTAATTCTTTCAGTGTCTAGTCCTAAACCTGACTGTGTTACTACTGTTCTTTCTAGCGATTAAAATAGGCCATAGGCTAGCAAATAGAAAACTGACTAGAAAAAAAACAGAAAACAAAAAAACCCCCCAAAAACAAGAACAAACAGAAAGAAGAGACACTTCTTCAAAGCAGAAACTGCTCTGGATTTACCAGGTCAGAGAAGACGTGGTCTAAGAGTCCAGCCTCGTGGGTTTCAAATCACCAAAGGCCACAGTTTCTTACGACATTAATAGGTGTTTCTTTTTTGATTATAGAAATAAATATCAACATTCATTTTTGACTTGTAACTACAGAACTGTGATGATATATTAGATCCTAATGAGAAGACGGTGGCGTTTTAATAGCCGCAGCAACTACAGGAAAGAAGCAAAAGTAGTGATCATCGCACAAACCCCATCGAGTGAACACAGCATAACAGCCCCAGTGGTCAGTCTCGTGGCCTGTGGCTGTCAGTCCTCCTTTCATGCCCACAGGGGCCCCGTGAGAAGGAGGTGTCACCTACTGTCCTTCCGAAGGTGACAACACGGAGCCCCAGAGAGGCTGGTGTTTTCTCCACATCATCCTGTTGCTAGGTGACAGGGCGGGACGCCATCCCAGGATGCTGGGCCAGCACAGCCTCCTTCCACAGCAGCCAGACCTGCCCGTCCTCGCCGACGCAGCCCGTTCTAGACAAGTCCCAGCCGGGCGTCCAGCTCTCCATCCACCACGGTTGCTGCCTGCCAGCCACTTGGAGCTGCTGTTGCTGTTCGGAGCCTTTCTCCTCTACGTTGGTTTGCTGAGGTTTGAGGGCTAGTTATAGCACCAGGTGTTGAAATGTCTGCCGGAATTGCCAGCTTCGTTGGCCTGTCACCTACGAGGATCCTGACTGGTGGAGTTTAAGTCCATTCTGATGCGGAGAAAAGATTTGGAAATTAAGAACATCTTGGACTGGGTTCATAGGACCAGCGTCCCGGGCAGCGTGAGGGGACCGAGTGGGTAGCAAGGTGGGAGGGTCAGGGACACCCGGGCATGAGGTTGTGCAGAGACGGGGGAGGGAAGGACCAGAGGACAGACCGACCCCCTCAGTGATCCACGGACTCGGACGCCCTGATGACACATAACTCCTGCAGCCCCGTCCCCAAGACCAGACGGAGCAGTGTGAGTTTGGTCCTTCTGCAAATACCCCGACCCTCTTTGAGGCGTTGTGGACCCTTTCCCTCTGTGGTAGGAGAGGCCTTCCTACCTGCCGAGGTGCTGCTTGCACTACAGCTTCTGCTGGGGGGGCGCCAGCCTCGGCCCCCTGGGGGGGCGAATCCTGGTCTCACAGCCCTTCTCCCATGGCCAGCACTGGGGCCCTGACAGCCCTTCCTCCTCAAGCCCCCTCTCCCCCATCTGAACAGCGGGGTGCGGAGCTGGAGGGCTCCCAGGACCCCTTCACACTCACCCCCCAAGTTCAATGTGAATGAGAGGAGAGTCTCGAAGGCGAGAGTGGAACAGACGGGTGACGTGGCTGGAAGATTCACGGTTTGTCACCTCTCTAGACTTACCTGTCACATTTGCTAGTTCCATCTTACTTAACAGTGTTGTGGTTTGTCTTGTTTTCACTTTGGCGGGGAATTTCGGGCTACCCCCATCTATTTTCACAGTTTTTTTTTTTTTTTTTTTTTTTTTGCGGTACTGTAATAGGGTAAAAATGGCATTACTACATCATCTTGACCAGAAATCCAGGGTTCTTAAAGGATAATGTTTGTCTGGAAACAGTGTTATGAGTGGTTTCTAACTTATCTTCAATTTTAAAATTATATGTCACAGTAAATAATTTAATTTAAAAGCATGCCAATTTCAAGAGAATTTTTCTGGTGAAGAAGCAAAGAATCTACAAAATCTTTCAAACAAATCTTACCTACGCAGTCTGGTTCAGGGGCCCATTTCCCGTTGATGCAGACTGTTTGTATGTATGTATCCTTCCCAGTACATTTGTAATTTATTCCTGCATCGGCAGGCGGACGCGCAACCGCTGCGCCACCAGGGAAGCCCTATTTTCGCAGTTTCAACAGTGGTTTCTGGGTGATGAGAGGTAGTTGCTTTGTTCTCACCGGTGCGCGTCGTCGGGGGAGGTGGTGGGGGTGACGTGTGCGCGGTTCCCAGCCCTTTTCTGAGCTGCGCTGTTGCTCCCGTGCCTGTCTCCGGGCTGCGGTCTCCTCCCCACGCCTGCCGCACTTGGAGCGGCTGGACCTACTTCTCCCCAGAGGAGCTGGCTTACTGGGCTGGGATTTGCTCCCGTCTGTGTAAATCAGCTGACCCTGTGCAGCAGGACACAGGGTCCCCTCCAGCCCCCGCTGTCCCCGGGCCCGGGCAGGACGCGCCCCGGCACAGGGTCGCTTCAGGAACCCGCCAGGCTCCCCTCTGAGCCGTGCGCTTCTAACGTGTTCCCGATCTCAGCTCCCGGCCTGGCCTGAAAGCCTTCCTTAGCCCGAGAGGAACCGCGTGGGAGAGACCCGCGCATCACGTCCGTCGTCTGAGGCAGAGCAACCCTCGGGGGCAGGCCGGGGCCGGGGAAGGGGCAGCCGATTCGCTGCGGCCGCGTGGCTCTCACGCGGTACACGGAGGCCTGGGGAGCCCCATCCGTCGGCATTTACCGGGTCAAATATTGGCTTTTCGAGATACCTTCCTCCAACTTCAAGATGCAAAAACGTCGGAGAGGACGACATAGGACAAGTTTTTACCAGATCACGGACAGATGTTCTAATCGTCAGAGTTTTGCTTAGGCCAGTTCTGACAGGCCTGTGGGACACGAGCAAATCCAGCTTATTTACTCCCTTCGCCGCTGCTCGGAGCGGAAGGGTGAACCCAGGAGCGGGGCGTCACCGTGTAGGGGCCGGAAGAGAAACGAACGGGAAATAACTGTAATCGGCGATGTCGGGTGCTGGCCTGTGCTGTGAGGGGACAGGGGACCGGGACAGGGGTCGCTTCAGGTGCAGTTGGGCCAGGCTCGCCGAGAAGGGGGCCTCTGGGCAGAGACCCGAGAGATGAGGGGACCGTACGCCGGGAGGAGGAGCTGCGGTGCAAAGGCTGGTGGGTCTGAGGATGTGGAGTTTCAACGCTATGTGATTTTAACTAATTTAAGTTAAATTCAAACTCAACATATTTATATTTAAACAACCCCGTGTGGCCAGGGCTACCATGCTGGCCCCTGCAGGGCCAGCACACGGAAGTGTTCAGTGAGAGCTGAGCTCCGATTTTGACTTTTATAAAAAAAAATATATATATATACAATTTATACGTGGACTTAAGTAACACATTTTTTATCTAAACCACCCACCACCAGATCACTGTGCTGTCGAGGAACAGCTCCATGACGTCTGGAGCCCCGCGGCGGCGCCTGGTTTGGAAGGTGACAGTCTGGTCCCGACCCGACTCCCGAGAGCCATGTCTGCAGTGCGGGAAGGATGCCCCGGGCACAGAAGGTGGTCCCAGCACACCTGTGGCATCGTCTCCAGGGGAAAGCCCGCTGTCTGGGCTTGTAGCGGAGGAGGGTGGCCCGTGTCCGCACGCAGCCCCTGTGCATCTCTGGTCCGACCCTCCCTGTCACCTGCCACATCAGCACAGGTGAAGGTCACGGCCATGCATCCACTTTCACACCCCGAGTCAGACCTCACGCGTGTACAGTCAGCTTCCCAGGCCCAGAGCGAGGCATGGGCACCCGGGCAGAATTCTGCCAGCTCAACAGCATCCAAAGCACAGGCTAACGTCACTACAACAGCTCAGAAGACGATTGTTGGCTTATTGATTCTAGAAGTTGTCCATTTCATAAGTTGAAGCATGATGTAAAAATGTCCTTTAAGCTAAGTGAGATAAACTGAAGGAAAAAATAACGGTTTTCACAAGGGATCCAAGTTGCATAATAGTTTTTAATGTAGAATGTGTAAGTTATGCTTCTTGAAGTTTTTATTCATTAGGGATCTTAATTAACGGAATGTGAGTGAATAAAGTTTTATTTATTCACTAAGCTTTGAGGACCTTTCTACTCGATGACATTTTAGGTATGTGGTTTATCTAAGTTTGGAGACTAAGAAATAGAATAGTCATACCTCCCAATCCAGACAAGAGCTATTTGAAATCAGTAGTTTTCAGACTGAGACGGACTGAAACACACTAACCAACTGCATCTCTCTCTCTCTCTCTCTCTAATCACACACGCACACACAGCTCGGAGACTTTCCAAATTAACTGGACGACCTTGAACATCCCTGGCCCAGCAGACCAAGGTTGCTTTTGCTACGGCTGATGCTGTAAACCAGGGAATGGAAATGAGTCTGTGAACACTTTGGTCCTCCTGTTTTACATACTGGTGTGATGTGGCCTCTCCAACGAGTATGTTTGATTGGGAGGAACTTGGGAGGCACGGGGCCCCCGTTCTTCTCTTCGACCGTATTCGATCCCCATCAGACAGAAAAGACCTTTCAGAAACACTACCGCATTCTTTGGTAACCTAATCTAAAGCCCAACAATCTTCAAATCTGAAAACTTTTGTTCCTGTTTTCAACTCAAACCTTTAAAGCCTCCGTCTCGGCTTATGGCTTCTCATTCTGCCCTTTGTAAAGCACCATTACGTGTATATTTTCATGTACACACTCCTCTTTCATGCTATATTATGTGTGTTTCTTTTTGGCAAGGCGTGGTATCTATTTAGTTTTTGTGTCCCCACGGAACCCAGTGCACTTCTGTGCACACAGGAAACACATTCCATTTTTTTGAAGTGAGCTGTCACCAGGCCCTGAGTCTTTTAAATTAATGCAGCTTTGATGTACATAATATATTTGCCTGGTATCGCCATGGACCTTGGGTTCCATGAATTACAGACAAGCTTGAGTTTGTGCCTGAGAGAGGAGA
Source organism: Physeter macrocephalus (assembly GCF_002837175.3). NCBI lineage: Eukaryota > Metazoa > Chordata > Mammalia > Artiodactyla > Physeteridae > Physeter > Physeter macrocephalus. Next base: position 26,537,620 of record NC_041225.1, read on the forward strand.
CCCGTGCAAAAGCCACCTGAGTTACGGTTGCTACCTTGCAGCTCTGGATTGCTCGCCTCTCCCCAGCGTCTCTCTGGACCACACCTGCTTTAAAGCTCAGCAGCCCAGCAGTGAGGTGAGCGAAGGGCAAGTGTTAGCATCCTACTCTCTGGACGCCAAACTGGAGTCCAGGGAGAGTGGGGGAAGCAGGGCAGCCAGAGCTACAAGACATGCCTTCCCACCTTTGTCCCACCCTCTGCCAAGCTGGCATTTGGAATAAAAATCAAACTAAGACAAAGAAATAAGCTGGTCATCCCTTCAAGTGGACCTTAAAAACAAATGGAATAAAAAGCATTTACTGGACAAAGTCATGTTACCCTAGTGGTTACTTGCTTGTGCGTTGCCACACTGTGTTATGATTTGCTTCATTACTTTGCTGTTTGATACATAGTGTGCATTTCTCTGTCACTGTAACGGTTGTACTGACAATTTTCATCTTACCGCACAATCAAAATGGCATTGATGGGCATGAACTCCAGAGGCGGGGCCTGAGCAGGGAGGTGGCCACTCAGGCCCGGTGCTCAAGTCACGTGACCGGCCAGTGCCTCTCGACTTGTGCCCTATCTGTTAAATATATGTGATGTCGTTAAACGCTTTTAAATAAAAAAAAAAATTGAATAAAAATGTGTTAGATCTACTCTCTTACATCTATTATTTCTTATTATCATGTAAAAAAAGATTTTTCCCTGTACTTTATGCATGGTGCTTGCATCTCAAATGTACATGACTTCACCCTGTTAGCAAGTTTTCTGCTTTGTATTGAAGAGTGTGAAAATTCGTGAAACGTAACATATAATTATATTTTCTAATTACGCAAAGTTAGTTTTCAAGAAGAAAGTTTAATTTTTATCATAAACTGATACCTAGAAATGCCTAATTCTGCCTTTACCCATTTCTGAGTGGTGGAGCCATCCACTCAGTGTATTCGCCTACTAAGCTGCCTAGAATAACGCTTTCATGGATGGAGGGAGAGATTAAGTTTTAGGATGATAAAAAGTCATCATATTCTTTCTCCCGACTGTGCACAGTTGAGACCTTGCCTACTAAACACACCTTGGCTTCTCCGCTGGTCACAGAGCTCACTGCGTTTTCTGCTGACTGCAGGAGAAAGCTGGGGGGCTAATTTTGATGCACCGTCTGTCTGTATCTCAACTTGCTTCCTGCATCAGGGCCGTTTCCTGAGAATGAGGTAAGAGGTAACTGGCTGATCAGTGCGAGTGCCTCATCGAAAGGGAGTCTGGGGAGCTCGGAGGCCACAGTGAGAGACCCCCACCCTCCTCATTCTGCCCTGTCTTATGGAAATTCAAGCCCATTGATTGCAAGTTGTAATGATGCTTTAATAACGTGGCACCTAGGGCATCATCCTGTGTGGAATAAAAAACACCCTGGAAACTTGGTAATTAAAACAAAAGTTGTCAAAAAAAAAAACAAACAAACAAACAAAAAAAAAAAACAAAAGTTGTGTCTGTGAGGGTGGGTTTTGTCCTGAGTTCCCTTCAAAGACAGTTGAGTTTCTGCAGAGAAGCTGGATTATGTATGGGTTTGCTTGCTGGGGAGGGCGGTGCAAACAGAGCCCAGAGTCAGAATGTGACAGGCACCGAACACACCATTGTGAAGGTGTCCACGGATGGGAGGAGAGGCGAGCTGCAGTGACCTGACCAAAGCATGCTGGGCTCCACACCACACAGGCCGCTCAGCCTCTGGTCAGCTCACTGAACCCTGCCCAGAGCAGCTCTGCCGTACACCGTACATTCTCAACGTAATTATTCACATTGCCCTTCAAACCCCCCAATTCCTTCTTAGATGTGACCTTCCGAGGAGGCCAGCACACATCTTTGGCTAATTCACACGTAGAACAGCATGAAGCCAGAAAACCTCTAGAAAAGGAAAGTGTTTGCATTTTTACCTAATTTAACCCAATGGCCAAGTCAATTGTCTTCAAAGTTGAATTGTCCAGAAAGTCCCAAGATTCAATATAGAGTAAGCAAAGAAAGGACCTTACATATTTACAAATGTATTTCAGAAACAGAATATATTAATAAACAGTTATGCAAACTTATGGTTACTGGGGGTAAGGGGGGGGATAAACTGGGAGATTGGGATGGACATAAACACACTACTCTATATAAAATAGATAACTAATAAGGACCTGCTGTATAGCACAGGGAACTCTACCCAATACTCTGCAATGGCCTATATGGGAGAAGAATTTTAAAAAGAGTGGATATATGTATATATGTAACTGACTCGCTTTGCTGTACACCAGAAACTAACACAACATTGTAAATCGACTATACGCCAATGAACGTTAAAAAAAAATAAAGTTAAAACCAGAGCAAATCACACAAAAAAGAAACAGTTATGTGTTAAAAAATGGCAGTGGACATGAACATTTTCTGTCATCTGGACAGCAAATTGCTACGTTCTTCCTCATGGAATTTTCTTTCCTGTCAGTGGGCAGATACAATATATACTCATAAGGAGATATAAATACACACACTTATTTTATACACACATATGTGAGTCTGTCTATTATTTAAAGATGTATTCTTTTTACTGGGCTGTAGTATGAAAATAAGTGTAACTTACTAGGCATTAAATAACCATTGAATCTATATTTCTCAAATTATAAGACCCTGAAAAGGTACTTACTATATACCATGTAAAAAATCTGCTATTAGAAAAAGCTATGACCCCTGAATAATAACTTTCTCAACTTTAGGAGAGCGAGGGAATTTTAAGCTCATCATTACACCTTACACACAGTTTGAAAATAAAATTCTTCATGCAAAAGGCCAGCCTATGATAGGTCAACTGGACAAAATATAATTCTGATTAATTAGTGATGCATTTAATGTAATCTGAAATGAGTTGCTCAGATAGCATTTCCTGTTCTTCGAAAGAGCAGAGAGTGATAAAAAGAACATGAGCTCTGAAGTAAGAAAAACCACCAGCAGAGTTTGACCATACATCTATCACTTGCTGAAAATAATCTTATCTTTCTGAGCCTCAGTTTCTAATTAGCACAATGAGAGTGAAATAATTTCTACCCTGCCCTGTCTTACACAATCACTGTGAAGATCAAACACAGTGTGTACATTACTATACTGACTGGAAATGTACATTATTAGTAATATTTTGGTTCACGTGTAACTACAATGCCAGAGGATTCTTGGAATTAGAATAAACACCTAATTTGCAAGTTATAAATAATAGTCCTTCTGTAATCGGTGGGTTCCTATGTAATAATTTGGTGGTTTATAAGCATTTGTTTTCTCTGTAACAAAACCTCTCAATAAACGTCACATTTCAGTTTATAACAGAGGTGGAGAATGGTAGAAATAGTCTGAGACTTTACAGCTACTAGGGAGGCTGAGGGCAGCTTAAGCTTTGTCCGTGCGACTCCATCTGGCTGCCCTGGTTTCCCTGGGTGACCATCAGCTGCTGTGATGGGCCCTATGAGCGCCCAAGATGCCTCCTCGTGCCGAGTCCTGCCTGCCTTGCTTCTCACGCTGTTAACTGTCAGTCACTGTGCTTCAGTTTACTAAGAAAGAGGCACAGTCCCCCTTGGAGAGGATCTGCTGCTGGCTCAGCAATGCAACAGCCGCCAAGAGTGTCAACAAAGGACACGCAAGACCGACTTCGAGATGCTGACCCAGAACTCTGGTCACCAGACACAGAAAGTACCTTCCCCAGTTTTTCAGAAACAATTTCTGCCAATACAAGGAGGGGACAAAGACATGCAATGTGGGGTGTCCTGAAATGAGTTTCTCATGTTACAGACCCGTGTCTGTAACACAGATACTCACACAGACTGATAGTGATTTTGGCACTAAACGTAGCCATCAGGTAAAATAAAATGCATTTGGGAGGACATGAAAATGGGAGATGGATGGACACATGCCTTTCAAAGCCTGATTGTCGTAAGTCACACACAGCTAGGAGTTTGATCATGAAAAATGAGCACTTCATCAGCAGAGCTGTGTCTCCTTGATCTAGAACCTTCCTGAAGATTCCTGACCCTGGGGGTTATGAAATAACGCACTGGATAATCCACCTGGCATATCTTTGTGTGATATTGGCTACATGGGGTCTTGGAACACCTGTCTGTGGGCTCCTCCAGGGGAGATTTCTCCCTGTAACAGAAATACTTGGTGAAACCCTCTCCAGGAATCAGGCCTCAGAAGTGGTTTCTTCTTAGGAGGGATGCTTTTGTTTGACTTGGAAATCAAGCAAGGCTTTGGGCCTTCCTGCACAGAACTTGGAGCAATCAGAACCACAGTTCAGGGTCCATCACATGGGCTACCTTTGATCCAACGACTCCTTGGGACTTAGGACTTGATGAGAGGCTGTCTAAGAGGGAGTAGCTTATTACACTTTACTGCCAAAGTATTTGGTAAAATGGACATATTTGTCTTACAGCAGAAGAGGTAGCCTGATGATCCATAAATGGCCACCACGGCTGAACCTCTCTTTAGTAGTTTTAGTTGATTCCTTTAAAGTTCACAAAATAGATGATTCTAGAAGGTGCTTAGCTGGAGAATCCAGAGCTGAATATGAATTCTGCCACCAGGGACCAACAGTTGATAATTCATCCTCCTACTGGGCATTTTCTTTCTGGAACCAACTTCCTTACATGCCTCCGACCTGGGCTTCATGTTTGCAGAACACTGAGTACTCGTCACCAGGCAGGGTGGGTCACATAATCAGACATTCTGGGGCTGACGTTATACTTATGCAATTGTTTCATGGCTCTGTCATGCCCCCTCGATTATGCCCACTTACATGAATTTTCCTAGAAGAATGTCTTTATCTTTGGTTTGCTTTCTCACTTTTTAAAACAACTCTAAGCGTTCAAGTCAGAGTGAATGAAGCCAGTGCAGTCACATGCTAAAGCTGTTTCAATAAGCCTGTGATCGCTTTTTCAAAATATGTCATTTTGCACTTTTAAAAGTAGATTATTTAAAATATGGCCCTAAGTAAATTAAAATTGAAAGTTTAATTCTAGCAAACGGAGAGCAGACCCTAGACTCTGGTTAAGGCACTTGGCTAAATGATGCGTATGTACAAACATCTCCCACCCTAATTCACCACACCCACAAACATCCTTCACTTCAAATAGTAATGTCTACCGCTTTCTAAACATAGAACGAGAATATGAAAGAGCAGTATTTTATACTGTCTTCATAAGAAGCCATGGTTAAGCTACAAATCATGAGTCAGCCTCAACAATGAATGATTTCACCCAGAACCACACACATGTAATACAGGGTCCAGAAATAATTTGCCAAATTGGTCGATTCTCCAACTTTCCACATATTTTATTACCCAGAGCTGCTGTTTTTAACACTCAGCCTGAAAGTCCCATCATCTCATTAACGACACCGCAGTCTGCTTAGCAGAGCGAGCGGTGCGTGTCTGTGTGTTGATGCTTCTCCTTAGGCTGTCCCCACACCACGATCTATAACAACAAGACGAGAAAAATAACCTGCGGAGACCAGATTGTAATGCATGAAGTTTATGCGTGTGTGTGAGTGTGTGTATACATTTATATACAGATACGTTTGTATTATCCATGCAAGTTTAGCAGTCAGTTGTTTTCATAAGGACCCTCAACGACAGTAACAATGGAGGATTCTTTCATAAAAGCCGGGTTTCCTGGCTTTGGTAACTAGTGTAACCCCGAAGGAGGAAAGTTGATTCGTGCCCACTCCACGGGGTTCGCAACAACCCGTTCACGCCTGCCTCATCTAAAAACTCTCTCTCCGTCGGCTGAGACCATGGTCCTTTGTGTCGAGCAATTAGCCTTTTTCCGAATTCAGATTCTTGAAGAGCTTTGAGCCCAAGGAAGAAGTGTAAGGAAAACATATTCCCTTCACTTTTTAAACCTGCTTTGCCATTTCTCTGAGGCAAACTCTAAGCCAGTAAAGCCTAGAACTAGACTCTTCGGCAACCTCCCGCTTCTTTCTAGAAAAGAAAGGACTCTTGTGAAGGGACTGGCTTTGAAGTCCTATTTCTGAGTCTGACACTAACAGTAAGCTGGAGGTAAAAGCAAAACCATCTGAAATTTTTGCCCCAAAGATGCCACTACCCTGCACAGCGTGCTCTTCATGTGGCTGTCTCCCTGGATCAGAAACACAGCTCTTGAGCATGGAAGCAGATGACGGGTTGATTCATTACTTCATCACAGCCGGGTGCCTCCTCGTCCCCATACCTGACGGCCACTAAAGGAAAGCCCTGGCAACTGACGGCCAGACCTACTTCAGCAGCTCATGCGGCAGGGGTCCCACAGGCTTCCAGCTCCCGGGAGGCACGTGGGCTGCCGTGACAACACCACAGCCACCGGAGGGGCTCATGGCGGGATCTCTCGGGTGCAGCCTCCGAGAAAAGGCAAACTGAGCCCTCTCGATGAAAGTTGCTAAGCTCAACAGACGTGCACACCACAGATAGTTCAGCAAACTTTGGGGGTGACCAGTCTGAGTAACAACGTGACTGAAACAGCATCTCATGCCTGATGGATGATTTAAAGAAATTCTCTAAAAGGAAAGGGAAAGGCACACGGACAGCTGCCCCGCCCGGCGCTGCCCCGGCCGCCTGACCCCCGTGGCATCAACCACGCATGTGCCGCGGACTCCGACCGGCCGTCCTCCCGGAAGCGGCCCCGCCCCCCGCTCGGTCCTCCCCCAACTCGGTCCCCGGCTGCGCCGCGTTAAGATTACCGTTCTCGTCCTCGTCCTCATCCTCGTCCTCCTCGTCCTCCTCGTCCTCCTCGTCCTCGTCCACGTCGTCGCCGTCCTCGTCGTCGTCCTCGTCCTCCACGTCGTCCTCGTCCTCCCGGGCCCCCTCCTCGTCCTCGTCCTCCTCGTCCTCCTCGTCCTCCTCCACGTCGTCGCCGTCCTCGTCCTCCTCCTCGTCCTCCTCCTTCTCGTCGCCATCCTCCGTGCCGTCGCTGTCGTAGCACTCATCCACCGACGAGCTGTCCGCTTTCACCGCAAACGGCTTTCGCTTGGGAGCAGGTTCTTGGGGCTGTTTGTCTTGTGTTTTTCTTTTCTTCGCCAAGGGGCAGCCATACACGCTGTTAAGAAAGAGAGGGAAGATCTGAGTCACTATCTTGGAGGGTCAGGGCAACGGGCGGCCTGGGTGAAGAGGCTGAGGTTCGGCACGAATGCAGAAAGGATGTGAGCTACACGGGCTCCCACGAGTGTGCCGGCACCTGTGCACAGAGCGGTGTTCCACAGAGACGCAGCTGGCTCGCGTCTGCTGCTGCTAACATGTTCTCGCCTCTCCTCGCCCCTCATCACTACCATCCACGTGATCCCACAGGGATCCTCACCGCACCCCCGGGGACGGTTTACGAAGCACGTGCACAACATCATGTAATCGACAGCACGAGTTCACTAGACATCTTACGAAATGCACACGTGTGCGACGCACATTTAAAAGAAAGAATTAGTTCATGCATACTCTATTAACATATGTACATTTTTGTGAAATAGGAAAATATAGAAGTCGCCAAAAAGCTTTGGATATATTTGGATTTTTACATTCTCAAGATAAAATCATATCTGTAGACGGAATGACCACTCAAAGGAGATGGACCGTAAATGCCTTTGATGGGAGCAAGTTTCAAACTCTGTAGAAGGTGTCAGTCCTGCCCTGGCGTCACAGAAAGCAGACTTGGTGTACTTGGCAGTCAGCACTAATCATGCTAAAATTGGCCCAAACTTGGGTAAGACCCTTACAGCAAGAGCTCATAACCTTTCCTTGAAAAAGGACAATTTTCCAAAGCATTGTTCCTAATTAGAGTCTTTTTTCTTCCTGGAAACTCTATATGTATATATACTGCAAGGAATGGGGAGAAAAGACATCCGGGAAAATGCTGTTGGCAATTATTCTGTGTGTCTAAAATGAGATGTGTGATCTTCATCGCTAAGTGAACACTTTGATAGGGGATTCCTGCAGACTATGATTAGCTTACTTTTGGACCTAGGAATGGTAAACTATTCATTCAGTCATGAACCCACCCAGTGTGTATTTATTTTGGGAGCCTCCTCTTTGCTGGAGGCCCTGTGCTGTGCAGGAGACTCAGAGGTGAAAGGCACAGATCCACCCTTCAAGTCACTTATGGTCCAATGGGGACTCAGACATGGCAGTAATTCTGCTTTAGAACCTCTGGCCACTGTTTAGCACCGTGCACCAAATGCCCGGGGAGTCATGGGCACTCATCCAATAGTTGTTGAGTGAATAGAGAGTGTGACAGACACTATGATAAAAGTATAGAGAGGGCACTACATCATAAAATAGAGGGGCAGCCAGCCAAGGGAGCGGGGCGTCCCCAGGAGGAGGCTACGCTGGAGACAGGCCTCAAAGGAGATGCCCAGATGTCTGGGAGGGAGTGTGAGGGTGGCGCGAAGAACTGAGAGCCCTTCAGGGTCAGACCATCCTTGCAGGCTAATGACGGGAGTTACTGGAGTTCCTTCACGCAATCGACGATGCGATCACATTTGCATGTTGGGAAGCTGACAGCAGGTGCGGTGAGGACAGATTGAGGGCGTGAGAGACGAGATAGGGTCGGGGAGGGGGGGGAAGCAGGCAGAGCTCCCACCCGTGAAACAGAGTGATGAGTCTTCTGCCTTTTGACTGTTCTCATATTGTAAAAATACAAGAATCAAAACAAATAATGTTTATTATAATCAGAAAAAACTGAAGGAAACAAATTTTGGTCTAGAGAGTGTTTCTCATAGGAAATAAACAGGTATCTGAGATTTCTTTTATGTGAACATGTACATGGATTTGGGGAGAATCTGAGTCAATAATCTCAACCAAACATTCCATAGCACTGAAGGACTGAATCCTCCCTGCCTCCAGTCCTGACAATTGGTCAAGTCCAACTTCCATTCCAGCGAATCTTCTCAAGACGTGGTCCTGGATCTGAGTGGACTTGTTAGTGTCTTCACCCTGTGTTTATCTGAATAAATTAGTTAAGTGTAACGATAAGTATTCTTTTTCTTCGGGCTCTGTCTGTGAACTGGCAGCTCATGAGGACTATTATTACCTTCCCCAAACTCTTCTCTCTTGTCTTAGTTCATCAACAAATTGTTGGATGTGTCTGCTCTGCATCAGTGCTACCTGCACACCAGGTGTTCACTGAGACGGACAACTGGCCTGCTTTCACTATCAGATTCATTCAGATGCTGGGAAATGATGGGAAAACAGTTGACCTTGTGCTATTCAGTCATGTTACTCAAAACGGCCCCACCTCCACTTGGCAATGGGAATGTGTGTAGACGGTGAAAACCCAGCACTACGGTGGGCTTCTTGTTGATTCTCTCCCCTCTCAGCAGCCCCAAATCGCAAGGTGCTAACGGGGAGCTCAGACCTTAGACGGTAGGGCTGCAAAATTCCGAGTAGGACAATGGAGACCGCCCTTCTCTTTTTACCTGAATTGGTTTTACTTCCTTATCCTACATTTTGTAAACCATTTGGATGCACTTTTTCCAGCTTTCTGGAATTAGCCGGCCTCAAGCTTCCAGTGGCTGCTGCCACTTCCCATGGTTTGATGCTCAAGCTTTTTCCTACAGCTACTAATGGAAACTGGAAATAAAATTGTGTTCTTCCTACGAACAGATTCACTTTGTCCCTTCTCTATTTGACCCATTCACACTGACTGTGAGTTCCTGCTATCTACTTTAAACACGACAACCAAATTCAAGCCCACAGGACAGATTTCATTTTACTTGTGCCAAACAGCTCCCGGATGAAGAACCCACTCCCATAGACAGACGCTTCCTGGTCTATGAAACCCAGTGGTTTGGACTGTTTCAAAGTGAAGCCTTGGGAAGTGACTCTGGGACACGCATTGGGGAGTGTGGAGCCTCCTAAACCCATATGTGGACCTCACATCTGCTGATGGGGTGGCCAGCAGGACAGAATTTGCACAGCTGAGGAAGAGCGGATGTTGCTTCTCTTCCACCTAGCAGGCGCTGCTGGCCCAAGTGCTGGAAAAAGCCAGACTGCTTTCCAGCTGCAACCTCCGCCAGATTCATCCAGGCTCATGTCTATCAACACACACGAGTCTTTCTAAAAAACCAGCAACCCCCCACAGTTCTGGAATGTCCCTAGCATGACAGAACAAATGGCAGAGTCTTAGGAAAAATTGGGAATCTGGTGCCAACATGAAACCCCAGGTAGAGAATTTGGCAGGCGCCATGGCTGGCCCTTCACCTGCGCAGGAGGGTCCAAGCTTCACTTAGGGTTTGGAATCCACGGTTGGTGTTGGCACTCCTCCATTCTGCTTCTCAGCACTGTCGTCAGGCCTCCACCGTGGGAACAGCTGCTTATTTCCCATAGCAGCGAATGGAACCTTGTGTTTGATGGCTACTCTGTGAATATTGTTGAATGAACAAACCCTAGTTTTCTCCACTTATTAGTAATGAAAGCACTTATCACATTCTAGTGTGATTATCGGTTGACATACTGTCTTTCTCCTTCATGAGACAGAGAAAATGGCCCGTGTTTAAGGGATTGTTCTATTTTTAGAGCTGCAGTATCCAATACAGTAGCCACTAGTCATATGTAGCCAATTAATAAAATTAAAGGAGATTTTCAAATGAATTCCTCAGATGCACTAGTCACGTTTCAAGAGTCCAATAGCCACATGTGGCTAGTGGCTACCATACTGGACATAGTAGTTTCTCAGTAAATACCTACGGAGTGAGAAACCGAGGGGAAGGCTTCTCACTGGACACTGAGGGAAGCTGAGTAGGGGACAGGGAGGGAGGGGCTGAGCTTTGGGAGGCAGCTCACGAAACTGTGACTGCAAGAAAGCCCAGTCTTCTGGCCCAGCCACTCGAGGGAATACATGCTGTACACTTACAGCAGACTCAGACTCAGCCACCCCTGAAGGACAAGGGTGCTGCTGGGGTGAATGTCTCTGCTGATACCTGTAGCTGAGCTGCTTCCGGCGTGAGTGGCTCTTGGACCTGCCGGGTCTGCCCGCCTCCGAGCTGAGAGGTGAGCCCGGAGGCCAGGTCGGCGTCTGCAATGTACTGACAACTACTTCACACACCCTCTCCTGCATCCTTATCACTCTATATAATACGCAACGTTCGAAGATGACAATAAATGCATTTATATGTTTCTCACACAGTGGAAACTTCAAAGTGTCAGTATGATGACTCATAAGATCACGGCAGCTCATGATTTAACCTCCTTGAGTTACTTAAAGTTGCGAATCAGCCTCCAGGCTTTGCTATTCTGCAGCTACTCTACGCGTCTGGGTGTCTTGGTAGGTCTTTTAGTTGCTGTAGCTTTTACAGTCCTTTTGATGTTAACTTGATTTAAACAACGTTTAGTCTTTTGTGTCAGGTTATTCTAGAAAATTGGTTACCTGCCACGGAGTTTCCAGAGTTTCTGCAGCGAACACATATATAAAATATTGTGTATTACATGCTCTCGAGGCCAATTTCCATGTCATTTTTAATGGTCTTTTGCTTGACATTTTCACGTCTCCAATTTTAATACAAACAGGGGACCGGGTCTCAGAAACTGAAAAGCACGTTTGGCCGAGTGTGCCCTGCTCACAGCCCTCTTGTTACAGCTGCTGACAGGAGACAAGGATGTAGGATGAGACGATCTTGGCTCTGGCCTCTCCCCGCTGAGGGCGATGCTCGTGGAGCCTAGAAAGGCCACCGTCACTTCCGAGGCTCACGAGGGGTTCTTTGTGGTCTCTGCTCTTATGGGTGATATTTTTCTTGTGTTGCTTGAAGAGCCTCAATGTGTCAAGGATAAATAATTATTTTGGAATAATAGAAATTCTATTTGAACATGATTCTGGAGTCCTGGGTTCTACTGTCAGCTCGGCTAATGCCAGCACCACGCACAGATCACTTATTATGTGCCTGGTGTGTCCTAAAATCTTTACATTTAAACGCTACAGTGACCCTGTGAGACAGGTGCTATTATAATTCCCATTTTGAGGGGCAGATCCTGAGCTTCCTGCTGAAAATCTCAAGGCTGAGTAACACTAAACAGGTGTTGCCACCCACCCTGCTCCCCCCGTCTTGGCTTCTGATCTCTAAAGAGGGAGAGACGCTGTGTTCCTTCCTCACTGGGCTCTAGTGAGGATCCATTGACACATTTGCTTCTCTGACATCTATCATATGGTAGGTAGGCTCGCCATAAATGCTGCTGAATGAATAGATTGATTCTTTTGTTCAGGAAACGTTCGCTTGAGCAGTGCAGACACAGCCCTCACCTCACAGGACAGGAGCAGGGAGAGTCACCCTCGTGGAGAGGACGGAGGGTCAGGAAAGCTTCACAGAGGAACCGATACGGATGGGGCAGGAGAGAAAGACACCAGAGAGAGAGACAGAGAGAGACAGAGACAGGGAGTAATGTGACTGCATCCGTGGGATGGCGAGGGACAGCCCTGGAGACGGAGGCACCCATCACCAGGTGGTCAGTGGGGAGACTTTTCTCATTTTAAATGATGTAGCCTGTTATGAAATACTTATTGCCTTGAATGGCAGTTTAAAGATTCAAATAAAACATAAAATAATCGCTGTGTAATTTATCTTGACTCAAGAAGAACACTTCCCCAGGGGAAGGCAGCAGCCTGGTGGCACCGTGGTCCACAGGGCTGGCGTCCACCAGGGAGGATGGGTGGAGACACAGAGAAACTAGCACCCTTTTCCCAAACCCACTTTCCAGGAGATTTGGTTAACTGGCTGCTGAGACTGTTTCTTGTATTTTAAAAGAAATCTTGAAATCCTTACACTATCCCCCTCCCATTTTTCTTTTCACCTGAAATAACCTGGTTTCTCTGTTCTTCCAAAGTCAAAAGAATTCAGCTAAAGCAGCGCTGGTATGAGCGTAGCGCCGGCAGCAACTGCTTCCCCTCCTCCCTCCCCTCCTTCCCTCCAGCCCTGCTTCCCTATTTCCTCTCACGCTGACCCTCCCAGACCATGTCAAGCTCTGCTTTTTCCATAAAGTCACTCCTGGTCAGTCTGGAATTCAGGATCCCCGTCTTTAAAAACTCCGCACCGTCAGATACTTAGCATCCTTTTTGTAACTATATTGTTGCTGACTTTTTCATGTGTGTTCATTTTATCATCTCAATTTAACTGTTTCCTCCTTGACATTAGGGTGTGCCGTAGAATTAATTATTCTAAATTGCCACTGTGCCAGTGAAGGAGTGGGTGTTCAATACATTGCTTTCTATTGATTGATATTACTGATGATTTTGCTACGAGCCTCCTAGTCTTCGGGTTGGTTCCACCAGCACCCGGCTTTCGATGAAATGCTTGCCCTTGCCTTTCCATCTGCAAAACACCATTTACTACACCTGCCACTTATAAGACTGGAAGGGGGAAAATGCTGAGAATGTCAGGTAAAATCACACCAACAGCCAGCGTACTCCTTGGCAGTGAGATCGACAAATTAAACTGCTCTATAAATCCACTTTGACTCTTCCTATTTGAGCTAAGAATCTCGGATAGTTAAAAGGGTTCCTGAAGTGGCCAGTTCATGACGGCCTGGGGAACCACGTGCTGGGATACTCCTAAGACAACACTCTCAGAACAGCAGAGTCTGGAGGAGAGAGGACCCCAGCAATCACTCCATCTACCCCTTCACCTAGAAAAGGAAGAAGCTAAGGCCAGAGACAGTCAGTGACAGGCACGAAGTCAGAATATGACCGGACTTTCCACCTGCTACGTGAGCACAACTCTGCCAGGTCAGGAGAGAAGCCTCTTAAGTAAGCATCCTACTTACATCAGCTTAGAGAACACGTCCAGAGAGGAAACTGCTGGAAATGAACACCGTGTGTGCTTAGACTGTCAACAGCGTACTGGTTTCAACTTTATCGGTCTTGATATTTACAAGTTGACAAGAGTGCTCTGGGTCACATTTAACAACAACACAGCAACACGGACGTTTTGGTCTGCATTTAGTCCAGACGAATTCAACACTGGAGGCAGCAACTGTGACATCATTAGCAAGTGATGGTTCCACTTTTTGCTAGCACAGGTACTAGACACGGCGGCAGTACTTAATACCGTAGCAACAGCTGATGCTGCAGGTATACTTAGTACTGCAGTCATGCTTAATACTACCGTGATACCCAACACTGCTGTGATGCTCAGTATTACAGGGACATTCAATGCCGCTGTGATACTCAGTCCTGCAGGGACATTCAATGCCGCTGTGATACTCAGTCCTGCAGGGACATTCAATGCCGCTGTGATACTCAGTACCGAAGGGACGCTGTGGAGCTCCTGAAGTTGCACCAGTACTGCTACCTTGAATTACAGTAGTTAAGATTGATAGGAAGAACTGAAAAGACAAACCACAGAATGGGAGAAAATATTTGCAAATGACGCAACCGACAAGGGATTAATCTCCAAAAGATACAAACAGCTCACAGAACTCAATATCAAAAAAACAAACAACCCAGTCAAAAACTGGGCAGAAGACCTAAACAGACATCTCTCCAAAGAAGACATCCAGATGGCCAAGAGGCACATGAAAAGCTGCTCAACATTACTAATTATTAGAGAAATGCAAATCAAAACTACAACGAGGTATCACCTCACACCTGTCAGAATGGCCAACATCAAAAACTCTACAAACAATAAATGCTAAGAGGGTGTAGAGAAAAGGGAGCCCTTCTACACTGTTGGTGGGAATGTAAATTGGTGTGTAGCCATTATGGAAAACAGTATGGAGATTCCTTAAAAAACTAAAAATAGAGTTGTCATATGATCCAGCAATCCCATTCCTGGGCAAATATCCTGAAAAAACTATAACTCAAAAAGATACACGCACCCCTTCGGGGCTTCCCTGGTGGCGCAGTGGTTGAGAGTCTGCCTGCCTGTGCAGGGGACACGGGTTCGCGCCCCGGTCTGGGAGGATCCCACATGCCGCGGAGCAGCTGGTCCCGTGAGCCACAACTACTGAGGCTGCACATCTGGAGCCTGTGCTCCACAGCAAGAGAGGCCGCGATAGTGAGAGGCCTGTGCACTGTGATGAAGAGTGGCCCCCACTTGCCGCAACTAGAGAAAGCCCTCGCGCAGAAACGGGGACCCAACACAGCCCAAAATAAATAAATAAATAAATAAATAAATTTAAATTAAAGATACATGCACCCCAATATTCAGCACTATTTACAATAGCCAGGACATGGAAGCAACCTACATGTCCATTGACAGATGAATGGATAAAGAAGATGTGGTACATACACACAATGGAATATTACTCAGCCATAAAAAAGAATGAAATACTGCCAGTTGCAACAACATGGATGGACCTAGAGGTTATCATACTCTTTCTGTTTCTCATAAGTGAAGTAAGCCAAAGACAAATATCATATGATATCACTTATATGTGGAATCTTAAAAAAAGAGATACAAATGAACTTATTTCCAAAACAGAAAGAGATTCACAGACATAGAAAACAAACTCCTGGTTACCAAAGGGGAAAGATGGGGGAGAGGGATAAATTGGGAGTATGGGATTAACATATACACACTACTGTATACAAAACGGGTAAACAACAAGGACCTACTGTATAGCACAGGGAACCACATTCAATATCTTGTAATAACCTATAATGGAAAAGAATATGAAAAAGAATATATATGTATAACTGAATCACTTTGCTGTACAGCAGAAATTAACACAGCATTGTAAAAAAGCTATACTTCAATTAAAAAAAGATTGATAGGAAGAACTGAGAATCAAACTACATAAGAATTTATGATTTTGTCATTTGCATCTTTGCCCCAGGGACCAATATATAAGAAAATACATGCAAATGAAAAATTAAAGATTTCTTACTCTTCCTCACATACGTACTAGAGTCCTCTTTTTCGGATGCTCTAGGACAGAGTACTTTGTCTTTCTATGGCTGGTAAGAAATTACTCAATTGTGGAATATTTAAAATTCAGGTAGTTGAAGCATTGAGATGTTTATATGTTCAGCTCGGTTCAGGTCGTGCAGGAGGTCCGCGAGGGGCCTGGGAAGAAGAGCCAGCTGTGCTCGTCCAGCCTCGGCGAGGGCTTCCCAGCTTAGGAGTTAAACCACTGCCTTCAGCTCAGCTATTGGTTGGATGTAAATGATGCTTCTATGTTTTATTTGTCTCCATGTTTAATAACACTAAATAGATTAGAATTTTTCTTCCTTTCTGTCAGTTTTCTCAGGCAGTGCCCACCTCCCCTCCCTGTGAGTAGACGGATAATTCTCAGTCCTGCAGGTGCAAAGGTTCTCAGACGTCTTGGTTGGGAACTGAATACTGGTCTGGACCAGAAGAGCTGGATTTGAAGCCTCCTATTAATTGTGTGACCTTGAGGGGGTCGCTGCATCCCTGTGCGTCACAGGTCCCTGACTGTAGGAGGAAGGGGTTGGTCAGATCCCCAGGAGTCTTTAAGGGCGTTTTCTGGAACCTGGGCTAGAGACCAGGTGTCTCGGGGCCTCTGTTCCCTGGGGCCTCCCTGTCTGTGGAAGGCTCCTGTGGGCAGGGGCCTTGGGGGCTCAGCTGCTTGCCTGATTGCTAAGGGCTCTCATTCCAGGATTCAGCGCTGTTTCCGTTCACGGTTCCTATTGCAATTGGGTTCCTCACATCTTTTTTTTAATAGGTCATTCTCATTAATTAAAAGCTATCAGGTACTACAAAGACATGAGTGAGGATCTGTGTACAGAATGTGGACCCGTTTGAGAGCATTAGCTTCTCAGAGTTTGAAGGATGCTAACATGACAATTGATGACAAGAAAAGTCAGAGGTGTCAAATGGCCCCATTGCTGGAAAAACAGCAACAACAACAGAACCTGAAACAAAAGGCTGCATACAGGTCCCTTCAAATGAATGCACGGTGCTTCCCAGGGCCACATGCCTTGCGATGCGGCTGGAACTAACATCAGCCCCCTTCGGCGACGACCACCTTGCTCAGACCACCCCGCTCCTGTCTGCATCTGGGCTACACGTCCCTCACTGAAGTGAACTCCAGCACAGAGGGCTTATCTCAGCCTGGGATGCGGTCCAAAGGCCGGCGGCATCGTGGAAAGTGGGCAGGGCTGGGGAGGGGAGGCCTGGCCTGTCGGCCAGTGACCAGGCCATCACCTGGACCCCAGCAGAGCAATCGGCCTCTGGGGTCCAGTTCTCACCACACAGCGCGGGGCAGACAGAATGTTCTCGCACACAGTAAGGTACATGCAAGCTGCTCACGCGTGCAGTCCGCCTCGGACCACAGAGGACCTGAGATGAGCGTGAAATTGTCGGCCGTGCAACATAAACCACGTCAAGCGTGTCTTAATGTGTTGTCCGCCTTCCGGCTCCTGCTCTTTGTACTGAACCTTGGACCCGAGGACGCACGACCTGAGTCTCCCGGACCCTCTTCCTCCTGGTTCAGCACCCCCGGCGGCTCTGAGTCCTGCTGTGTCCATGCCCTGAATGTCTCCAGTGTGTCCTCCTCTCCCTGCAGTCTGCCCCCGCCTCAGGCCAGGCTGTCTTCTGTCCCCCTGGCCCCCAAGAGCTTTCACTCCTATCTCCTCCTCCAGTGCACTGACTTCCTTCCTTCCCCCCTCCATCCTTCCCTCCCACCCTGTCTCTCTCTCTCTCTCCCTCCTGAGAGGACAAAACCTAACCCTGCCTGTGTACATACGGTCCTCTGGGACCCACTGGGCCACGTCCTGAAGCTGCGGCTTCCACATCCCCTTGTTCCCATGGGGGACCTTCCATGATTGGGATCTTCTTACGGCCACAGCCTCCTTCCTGGCTGTGCTTTTCTCCCCGCACCCCCGCTGGGGGCGGCCACAGTCCCACTGAGGACCCTGCCTCTTCTTCTGGCCTCTCTGGGCCCCCTCCACCACCCGGCCTCATCAGGCTGGCTCCCCTAGGCCTGAGCTTCCCATGGGCTGGCGCTCCGTGTCTGGGTCTGGTGCTTCTCTGCTTGGGCTCCGAGCCCATCTGAGGCCGGGGATCCGGTCTGTTACTACTTGGATCTGGGCACTTGGCCCAGTGCTGCTTAACAAAGAGCTCAGATTCACCAAGTGAAAGGGTGACTGAACGTGCGAGCCCTCCCGCCGTGCCCTCCCCTGAGGGCCCCCTTCCCCCCACTGGCCAGGTAGAGAGTCTCCCCCTTGGGAAAGGCTGGCCAGCCCAGGGGGGTGGAGCCCCTTCCTTCTCTGTTCCCTGGTCCCCAAACAGGACTCCGAGGGCCCTTGGGACATTCCGTCTTATATGTGTACCCGCAGGACAGCTGGCCTCCTCAGCGGAGGAGGCGCTTCCTTCCCGGGACGCCTCTGGGTCCGACCATGGTCCTGACTCATGGTGTGGAGGTGATAGATGTCGGATGATAATCAAGAAGACTTCCTCCGAGGAGAAGACAGTATGATCCTACTGGTTATAAATTTAGGTAGAACTGAACCTAACCCAATCTCTTTACTTGTAGAAATTGTTCTTCTATCTTTCCAATCATTTTCCCTCTTCAGCATCCCTTCATCATGTCAGTAGCAACATCCTCCAGCAGGCGCTAAATGAACGGCCACCGTGAGCCGAGGAAAGGATGCCTTGGGGAGAGAAAGAGAGAAGTTTCCTCCGTCTTCTAAGGAGCTGATGACAATCCATTTAGGAAGAAAATTTTACATCTGGGCAGAAACTGTGCAGCGGTGACAAGTGTCTAAGAAAGTTTGCGCGGATCGAAGATCCTGCTTCAGATGTTGTGTTTCGAGTGTGGGAAAGAGATCTACTCTTTAAAGGAAAGTTGTGATGAATCCTTGTGTAAATAACACAGGATGTAGACGAAACATGCGTGAAATCTGAGGTCCTGCCCCGCTGGAGCCAAAGCTGGGACTCAACAAAACTCTTCCAATTTCCATTTTCCAAGAGGTTGCAAACTGCGAGTGTTCGTGTCCATGCCGTTCCGTGGAGAAAGGCGGGCGTGCACGGTGCCCGGGAAGGAGGCGAGATGGTTTGTCCCTCTGGCCCTGTCCCCCGCTCAGCGTCTGGCGCACACGCAGAGCGCTCAGAGGAGGAAGGCTCTCACGGCATCGCGTGTCCAGCGCTTCTCCCAGGACCCTTCCTTCTGTCTCCCTGGTCACAGCCTCCCCTGCGTCCTGTGTGTCTGCACGCATCGCTGGCACGGGCCACACATCTTAGGTCAAAGGGCAGGGGGTCCCTTTGTCCCCAGGTTTTCCTCCTGCCGAACGGCTGTGTGTGCAGAGAGCACTCAGCAACTAGCCAAACGGAGCATCCGTGAAGCAGTCTGTAGGGTCCCGTTCTACCTGGCCACAGAGGTGACCACTTCTCACTCGCCTCTGCGCATTTCGCTAAAGAGCACTCTCTCCTCAGTGGGGCGAGTTTCCCCAGCGGGGTGAAATCCAGCCCCTCCACCTGCTTGCTGCTTCCTGGCCTCAGGGCACCGTCTACACGCCCACATCCCCCATGTGTACGGTAAATGGTAACCGTCCGACCGTCCGTTTGCCTTTTGTGCCGTTGGCGTGTGTGTCTAGGGGTGGTTGCTAAGGGCAGGGCTGTGCCGAACGCCACCCTCGGTTGGACCCCAGGGCCTCTGCACGGCGCTAGCCCCAGATATGTGTGCTCGCCCACTCCCGGCTTGCTGCACCCACACTCTCAGGCGGAGCTCTCGACAGCCACAGCCAAGGCCCCTGGCTGGGCTGGGGCAGCACAGGGCGGTGAAGACCCTCAGACCCTGATGCAGAACCTCTGCTGCTCTTTGCTGGCCTGAATTTTTATCATCCTAAAATCTAAAGACACTTTTATATAACGTTCAGGCACAGTTTCCTCCCTCAGGGGCTCTGTCCCCCCGCTGACGCACTTGGCTGTGGCTCTGGTGACCGGACACTGGCTTCTCCTCTGCTCCTGGGCTTGGAATGTTAAGGCTGGTGGGTGGCGAGAGGGGGGACCAGGTGACCGAGACAGAGAAAGAGAGCCTTTCACCTTCTGCCTGGCAAGAAGCATCGCCCCTCTGCCTGGAAGCCTCTTCCTTACTCAGCTCTGGAGGGTCTCACCCCAGGGTCAGTCTTGGGGGGTGGCAGCTGGGGTCCAGCTCACCTGAACACTGACAAGTGAGACCATTTAAGAGGAAAAAAGTGTGGCTTAAATTTCAAACCATGCCTTTTTCTAGAATTTTCTGGCATTAGCATTGTTTGAAAAACGACCAATCCTTTAAAAGTTTATCCTTTCACAAAAACATGTTTTTTTTTAGTAAGAAGGAAGTGTTTTAAAAACAATCATTCCATATTATTTGCAGAAGGAAACAGGGACACCTTCTTTTCTGCTGCTGGGAATGCAAACAGGTCCCATCTTGCTGGAAAGAAACTCTTAAAATCATTTCAGTCCTCACGTCCTTCAAGCCAAGGCTCCTCCTTGTGACAAACTGCCCCAAAGAAGGAGCCAAAAGCCACAAAAGCTGTCTGCAAAGACACTTATCACACATGATCTATAACATGGAAAAGTTAAAAAAAACCTAAATAAAATAATTTCCAATAATAAGAGTTGCATAAGTTACAATATCACCATAGGATGGAAGTTAGCCGTGAAAATTAAAATATTTAGTGACATCAGAAAAGGCTCATGTTATAAAGTTAAATAAAAATTTAGAAAATACAAATTTACACCTATAACATGAGACTAAGTAAAAGAGTAAAATGCATTTACTCTTTTAAAAAGAGTAAAAATCCAAGGAAAAAGTCTGATGTTCTGGGCAAATGTCACATTCCCTGAATGGAGCACAGTGACAAGAACGAGACAGATGTTCATGAAAATCTGCCACCACTTCCACTATTCTTTCTTTTGAAATCCCATTTTTAGTCCTTATTTAAGAAAATGAGCATTTCCCACCTTTAATCCTAAGTCACCTTTGTGCGCATGCAGTATTTCTTTTGGTTTCTGTTGTCAATAAAAATTCCCTGGGAGGATCAGTAAAGACAATTTGAAAAGCAAACTCCTTTTTATCTTTTCAAGTCCTGAAGTTTCAAAGCTGCAAGTCCCAGGCCAGCTTGCACTATTTCAGGGAGAGGCCATGGCCGGGCTGTGCGTGGGCTCCAGGGACAGCGTCCACGGGTGGCCCGGCCCAGGGACAGCGTCCACGGGCGGCCAGGTCCAGGGACAGCGTCCACGGGCGGCCCGGCCCAGGGGTACGCAGGCTGGGTGGTGCTGACACCTGGCAGACGGGCCTCCAGTGAGAGCCTCGGCCCCTGAACCCCCTCCCCTCTGCCTACACCATCACTTATTAGAAATCGCTTTGGGTTAATTTAAGAAGCATCTCTGGCAAAACCATGCTGCCTCAGGGAAAGTTCAGTCCATTAGTCACTCAAGGTGGTGGCTTTGTCGTAAGCATCTGATTAGCGTCTCCTGAGACGGGGGCAGGCGAGGGGCTGTGGTCCAGAGAGTCTGTTACTACAGTAGCGGTGGGGGGGCCCTCTGCCCCCTCCTGAGGGTGGGGTCTGCTCCTAGATGCAGCACCAAGAAGCCGCTCCATAATTAGCTCCCCGACATGTGCGTGAACCATGGTGAGGCCGCTCGGTCGCGCCGCGTGCAGCACAGCCTGCACCAGAGACCCTGGCTCCAGGATCGGGGTCTGCCCGGTCCTCCCCGGTGGCCGCTGCTGCCTCCCTGCCCTCCTGGCTCTCAGTCCCGCCCTGGTGCGGGGGTCCAGAGGGCTCTCGGGGGGGCCCAGACAGTTCATTCGGAAGCACAACCCGCCATGGGGTGGGCTGGGGGCCGGCGGAGCGACCTGGGACCACCACTGCACCCTAATGCATCGCTGAGGAATCAAGCTTCTTCCGAGCTGCCCACTCCCCTACTCTCCTCCCCAGAGTTTTAGGAGATGCATCCGCTCCTGTGGGAAGCGTATCTCTGGCCACGTCAGATACAGCATTAGGTAGTATTCACGGCCCGCACAGCGGCTACTGAATTACAATGAGTGGATCTTTTAAAGTCTGCGGAATTATACAGGGCGAGCTCAGAGCTTTCCCTTAACAGGAAAGGGACGGTGCGTTTATCTTCCTGCTCCCAGGTCCACGGGGCCTCGCGGAGGCTCACGGGGCCCAGGTAGCCCAGTCTGAAGGAGGGAAGCCAGCCCTCCGCGGGTCGTGCACAGTCTCCAGGGAGCGTCCAGAGTTTCTTCCAGCCGAGGCACTCTGGACTTTTCCTGCCCGTGTGCTCCTGGCCACCAGCCTCCGCTCAGGCCAAGCATGCAGGGCAGAAACGGCCGGTGACCACAGAGCCTCGCTGGCCCAGGGGACAGGCACAGGGCGGGGCTGGCTGGGGGCTCCGAGCAGCCGGGAACCTCTGCACCCCCCTGCACACGTGACCTGAAGCCCGGGTTGGCTCTGGGAGGGGGTCCCCTCACGATACAAGGCTGAGCCTCCGTAGCCCTGACCTGTCCACACGAGGCCGTCCAGTCCTTCCCCAGACAGAGGGCCACTAAATATTTCCTCGACTGCCAGCTTCACACATACTCTGGCTCTGTTTGCTGGTTGCTCGCCCAGGACACAGCCTCTCTTTGCATTACCTGAAAACCCCACTAGAGCAGGTGACTGCCCTTGGCACACAGAGGCCTGTGCCCTCGGGAGCCGTGACCTCACACTCGGGGGGCATCTGAATCCCCTGGGGGGGAGGGAAACAGACAGCGGGGCCCCTGCCACATCTTCTGAGTTGGCAGGTTTGGGGTGGGGCGTGTAGCCAGGATGCTGCCTTTCCAGGAAGCTCCCAGGAGATGCTGACGTTCCGGGCTTTGGGGAGGACGCCCTGCCTGAGCGGAGCCGATTCAGCCTTCGGCCCAGGGATGGCTGGGCAGTCAGAGGGCTCAGGCCCGGCTGTGGACCCACTGGAGCACGAAAACTATGAGGACGGTGTAGACGGCTTCTCCGGAGCTCCTCTTCGCTGGACCTCACCCCTCCGGCCTCCTCTGGACTTTGGGGCCCCGGCAGGCAGCCCTGGGATGAGGGGAGAACCAGGCGCGGCGGTGATTGCCGGGGAGATGCCGGACGATGGGGCAGAAGTGAATTGACCTCAGTTCCCAGTTTATGTGGACAATTCATTCTGTACCGTTTAAGCCAGTTTGCAGTGGGGTTTCCATTTTTTTGTAGTTGGAAATGGTCTAAGTCACACAGAAACTTTTTCAGACAGTAACACTGCAATCTCATCAAATTAACATTACAGCTAAGAGGGCAGAGCTTCTTTCCTCTAAGTCTGTCACCAGTTTTAGCAGGAAGAAGGTTCTGGAGTTTGGGGGTTCAGTCGTTCCTTGGGGTCTCATCTTGGAAGCCTTGTTTTCTCTTCAGGACAGAAGATCCGAGAAGGAGGAGAAGCAGCCACTTTGCAGAAGGACGAAGGTCATCCTCGTGGCTCCCTGGGCTTCTCAAAGTGCGGGTATAAGTAATAATACTAACGGCGTCATTGCTCTCAAATAGGGATTTGAAGAGCTGGTCGCCAAGGCTGACTTCTCCGGAATCACTGGTTCTGACTGCAGATTCCAGGCACCTGGAGTTGCTGCCTGGACGTGTCACCTGGACACGCTGGACTCAGCGTGAGGGGCTCACACGTCCCTCCCGTCCACCCTCCCCCACCATTCACACCTCTCTGAGGACCATCCAGCAGCCACTGACTCTGGGCGTCGCCTCTCCTGTCCCCGGTGCCCGCACACAGGTCGCGGAAGACCAGCTCGGGGCTGCGCAGCCAGCCGTCGGCAGGTGTGCGGGGCTCCCGGTTCACGATCGCCCAGCGGGTCAGCCCCCGCCCCCCCTCACGTCAGGACCCCCTCTCCGCCCACCAGTTCTGAAACGTGGCGGCTGCGTACCTGCTAGAATCCCGGCGCAGACGGTGGTCGTCGGAACCAGTAAACCCTGACGGTAGCCGTACCACACACCGATTTCTGCTGTGTATTCTGGAGATGTTTCAAAGCCATGTTTATATATCTTTAATCACTAGCCAATAAATCAGACCGAGATTATAATTCCTGTGTTTAGTTCTTAACCAATACAGATTGTAAATATTAGAGACTCTCTAAGTATACTTATGTTTTAGTTCCTACCTGAAAATACCTATATTCCTCTCTATGAATGTGGAATTATTTTAAAAGTATAGAACTTTATAAAATGTCAAAAATCCACCCTGAAATGCATTACCTGTTTTATTTGCAGTTTTAAATACACTGAATCAGTCACACTGTCTTCTGAAATATGTAACAGACTCGGCCAGGGCCAGAGATCTGTCCATTTGGGCAGACATGCTATAGACGAGCAGAGGCACATTGTTTCCTTGGGATAATGGCCAGGAAGCTTTTTTTTTTTTTTTTTTTTTTTTAAATAGAGGATTTACTGTGACAATGAAGGTCAACTGCCACCACAGTCCGGAAAGACCGTGCCTGAATTTTGTGTTTGCACACATACAATTCACAACAAGCCATCAAGCAATGGTGAGTCTGGGAAACCCACTTGCTTTGAATCTCCACTTCAGACAGATAAGTCCCGAGATCACAACATTTTTGCTCTCTCTGCAACCGGGCAAGCTATCAAATTAATGTTAAAATAGGTGTGCCCTAACTTCTGATTCATAATATTAGTGACAAATAGTAAAAAGGACAGGCATGCCGTAAAGTTTATGCATGGGGTGATGCACAGCGATGTCTCATAAAGAATGAAGGGGGAGTTGTGGAATCTCGTGGCTCCTGGCTGGGTGGCTGCGTGCTCAGAATTCTTCATAAACGCCCCAGAGTGTGCCCTGCTGCACGGCAGCCATACATTAATTAGAGCATAAAGCCGACACTGCAGTGTTTCCACGCACCCAAGTGGATCTTCATTTTTCACATGCGGGACCCTACTAATTAAAATCAGCTTTGCAATTAAATGTGGAAAATTGTGTTAAACTTTCAAGCGTGGTTAGAAAAAAGGCAATTATTTTTAGGGTTTTTTATTTTAATGCAAATGGAAATTCTACCCATGTGAAACCAGTAAAAGGGAGGTATAGGGATCCCTATTTCTCTTTCTTCCTCTCTGTCTCTTTCTTTCTTTCCTTTTTGATTATCGATTCTCCTCTCAGTTGCACGTTGAAATGCTCCACTATCTCTCCCAGTGCCTGGCTCTCTTCCAAGGCTTTTAGTGAGAGCTCTTTGTCAAGGCATGAATAATACAGCCCCCAGGCTGCTGGCAGCATCCGAATGAGGCATGCATACATCAGGAAGCAAGCCCTCAGCTCCAGGTCCAGAACAAGCTCCCGTGAAGACAGGCAATTATTCACCCGCGGCTGCCACCATGGCAATCACACTGGTGGGTGCAAAGGTATATGAGACGGAAAAAAATCTGAAGAAGGAACGTGCACCATAAGCCAGAGAGAATTTAATAATTTTCTAATAAAAAATAAATCTGCCATTTGGAGCATTTAATTTTAAAGTTTCAAGATAAATTGATTTGACTCTGAATTTTCTAAATGGGGACGGATTTAAATATTATACCAGAGCCATCCCCTGGCTTTTGGGGGATTGTTCCTTGTGCAAAAGTCTCTCAAGCGATATCTCGGATCAAACATCTCACCAGAACCCTATGCTCAACAAACAGTCACTTAAAAAACAGCTGTGAAGGGTAAATGTAAATAAAATCCATTAAATTTCAGAAGTAAATTCAGAGGGTTCACAAAACCAATGACGTGAAGAATGAATCCACATTGAGGGCTCTCTTTCCCTCTCCCTCTCTCTCTCTCCCTCTCTCTCTCTCTCTCTCTCTCTCTCTCTCTCTCCCCCTCTCCCTCTCTCTCTCTCTCTCTCTCTCCCTCTCTCATTGGAGGCTTACACAAAAATCACCACTCAGAAAGAAATAAGTAAATCCAATTAATTCCAAATGGTCCAGTATGTATATAACTATTATAAGGAAGGCTAAAATTCAAATTCTTCTACATTGTTTAATATTTATTAATCTGAAATAGATACTACTATTTTTATTATTCCTATTTCTAAGTTTCATTGGGACTTAGATGATGAATTTAGTGTCTATATATTCACCCCTTTGTAACATCAAGTTGCACCGTATCTTTAACACAAACAGTATTTTATATCAACGTGGGGAGAAAAAATTGTGAATATATGGCATAGAATGTTCAATCTTAGTCAAATGCTCAGGAGTAGATTTTTGCAGAAATGTTTTGACGTTCGATATTTTGGCTCCTGTCTTAACATCCGTTCATCTAATTCTCTGGATTAATAAACAATCTCTTTTTCAGGTCCTTGAACCAAACTAAAACAATTCTAGATAGAGTGACTTGTGGCCTCCTGTCCACATGTCTCCGTCCATAAGACGTTCATCTTCAGTAGAGGGGGGCATCACCAGGACATGCAGAGGGCCCAGTCCCGCAAGACGCCCCCTCAGCTCGGGGTCCAGCGTCGGGAAGCGCTTCCTGCCCTCGGAGCCCCAGGCCGAGGGTTGGGTCTGCATCCTTCACACCTTGCCTGCCTGCAGCCTCTAGCCAACCAACCAACAGCCCAGCAACTTCCTAAACTCCAAGTGCATGGCCTCCACGTGTTCCATTTTCTTCCTGCTGCCCAGGCTGCAGGCACGTGGAAAACGCTCTTTTTTCACCCATAGGTGTTTTAAATGCTTACAGGTCACGAGTCTGCCTGAACACTGGGAAGGAGGTGGTCCAGGGAGGAGAGTGGGGCACCCAGGACGCTCCCTTCCCTGAATATGGTCGTCTAAGAACCCAACTCTGGAAAACTCACTTAGCATGGTGGCGGGGTAGTTTTGCACCTGCAAAGAAAGCCTGGGATCGGCCCCTGCGTTTGAGATGCAAACTTCCGCTACCCATAAATACCAGTTTAGAAAAGACGTGTGCACTCAGAGCAGCGGACTGTGTGGGGTCAGGTGTGCGAAAGATGTGAGATGTGAGTGGGAGAGAAGAGGTCGGATTTGCTGTGTACAGAAAAGACTGAGTCGGTATTTTGCTTCATGACAGGAGGCTTCCTTCTGGCCCTGACTGCAAATCCATGATGTTTTGTCATACTTATGTGCTAATAATATAAAGTCTAAAAAAGTCAGAGTCATGTGTCTAGATACTAATGATGCTTCTGAAGATAACGGCTGGTGATCTTGTTCTCTGCCTGGAGGCCTGGCCCTGTTCACATGCATCAGGGCAAAAAATACTGACTGAGCTCAGATCCCCGCTGGTCAGTGCACAGGGATTCAAAGAAACGGACCTTCGGTGCCAGGAGGGTAACCCCTCTGAGGAACTGGTGTGCTGCCTGCATCAGATAACGAGGCTCTGTCATTCGTCTTCCTCTTTTTAACCTTGACTCCCTAGAGATTCAGCACTGAACGGAATACTGTATCAGAACTCCCGATACATCCTGGGTTTCTGGGAAAATTATGTTTTCATTTCCCTGATGTTTTTCCTAATTTATCTCTTTGATTCAGCCTTTAACTGTGCAGTTGTACATGTGTTTATCAGGCACCTCAAATTGATGGTGAACTATCAACACAGATAAATACCCATGAATAGATGATCTTTAGTTCAAGGACATAATTTTTGAATGAGGCAGACCCACCAGTAAAGTAAGGATTACAACTTCAACTCCTACCTCTCGGTTTTTAACCAGGATCTTAAACTGTGAATGCCCTGGGAATTCAGATTATTGTTTAATCTCACAGGTCTTATCTGATGATCGATCCTCCTCTATCACCTATTCCCCATTTCTTACAAATCCCCAACCCTGCCTCTATCACACAGGAAAAGAGCCATCAGTCTTAGAAGCTATCATGAGAAGCCAAATCCCCGGTGAAGCAGCCAGGCCACCCACCAACGTGCATGCCCTCCAAAGCAATAAGAAGGTACGCGCCGAAACTGTGATCGATATTTGATTTCCTTAGACATTTTCTTGCGTTCAAAATAAAGATTAACTGAGAGGTATCATTTTACCACTTGATAGCAAATTTCCTAAAAAATTTATTTTTTACATTGTTGATTCCCTTGACCTGCCTCCAATTAATTTCTGCAAATAAATAGATACTTCCGTATACTAAAGGAATGCCTTTTCATTTGGCTATGAACTGGCGTGATATGTGAGGAAAATGAAATTGTAGCCTTAACGGGGATATATTCATTGGAAAATGTATCTTTAAAAGACCGAAGGAGGGCTTCCCTGGTGGCGCAGTGGTTGCGCGTCCGCCTGCCGATGCAGGGGAACCGGGTTCGCGCCCCGGTCTGGGAGGATCCCACGTGCCGCGGAGCGGCTGGGCCCGCGCGTCCGGAGCCTGTGCTCCGCAACGGGAGAGGCCACGGCAGAGGGAGGCCCGCGTA